>NC_066563.1:9404875-9557375 GCF_024679095.1 Eriocheir sinensis
TGAGTATAACGTGAAATGGCAGAGGCCTTAAGTGAAAAATGGGAAAGTGTGAAAGATAGTACAAATACTGAAAAAGTTTTTGGAGCATTTTAAAGAAGTAGTGTTAACTACAACAAAAAAAGTGTTAGGGATGAAAGTGGTGAGAGATGGAAAAAGAAAAGGAAATTCATGGTGGACAGAAAAGATAAGGAGGATAGTAAAAGAGAAAAGGGAACTTTTTAAGAAAACTCAAGAAAGAAATGTGGCTGAGCAAGTAAAAAGGGAAAGGAAAAAAAAATATAGAGAATGCAAAATGAAATTAAAACAAGCAATAAAAGAAAGTAAGAAGAGAGTTGATAAAGACTTAGGAAAAAAGACTAAGTGAAAAATATAAAGAGAACAGGAAATCATATTGGAAAGAAATAAAAAGCGAAAGAAATGCATAAAAATATCTCCTCAAGTAAAGTAAATGAAGTTATGGATGAGAATGGAAAGATGTTGAAACACGGAGAAGCTGTGAAAGAGAGATGGAGAGAATATTTCAAAAACCTTATGAATTTTGAGGATGGACGTCCAGCAGCTGTAACAACAGCAGTTTTGAGTGGAGGTAGAGGAGGAGTATAGAAAGAAAGAAGCATAACATATGAAGAAGTAAATCAAGCAATGAAAAGATTAAAAAATGGAAAAGCAGCAGGAATTGATGGAATCAATCAGATATTTGCCTTCAGGATGGTAGTAGAAAAAAATAGTAGCAAAAGGAAAGAAACTATACGCTGCCTTCATGGACTTACAAAAAGCTTATGACAGAGTCGATTGGATTACATTGTGGGATGTTTTAAAGATATATGGTGTGGGAAGAAAACTGCTTAGTGCAATAAAGTCTTTCTATAAGGATGCATCTGCATGTGTCAAAATTAATGGAGAAACAAGTGAACATTTTGAGATAAAAGTGGGCTTAAGACAAGAGTGCGTCATGTCACCATGGTTATTCAATATTTATATGGATGGTGTCATGAGAGAAATGATGGGCAAAGTTGGGGAAGTTGGAGTAGATGTGTACGCTGAGGGAAGGAGGTGGGTGATGAATTTAATCCTGTTTACTGATGACACGGTGCTCATTGCAGAAAATGAAAGTGACTTACAAAATTTGTTGAGTGTTTTTGATAGTGTATGTAAAAGGAGAAAGCTGAAAGTAAATGTCAACAAAAGTAAAGTGATGGTTTGTGAGGGGATTTTTTATTTTTTTTTTAAACAAAGGAGACAGCTCAAGGGCACAAAAAAAGGAAAAAATAATAAAAAAAGCCCGCTACTCGCTGCTCCTAAAAAGAATCCAAAGTGGTGGCCGAAAGAGAGGTCAATTTCGGAAGGAGAGGTGTCCAGATACCCTTCTCCTGAAAGAGTTCAAGTCGTAGGCAGGAGGAAATACAGATGAAGGAAGATTGTTCCAGAGTTTACCAGCGTGAGGGATGAAAGAGTGAAGATGCTGGTTAACTCTTGCATAAGGGGTTTGGACAGCATAGGGATGAGCATAAATAAAAAGTCGCGTGCAGCGGGGCCGCGGGAGGGGGGGAGGCATGCAGTTAGCAGGTTCAGAAGAGCAGTCAGCGTGAAAATATCGATAGAAGATAGAGAGAGAGGCAACATGGCGGCGGAAATTAAGAGGTAGAAGACTATCAGTAAGAGGAGGAGAGCTGATGAGACGAAGAGCCTTAGAATCCACTCTCTCCAGGAGTGCTGTGTGAGTGGAGCCCCCCTACACTTGAGATGCATACCCCATGCGAGGGCGGACAAGGCCCCTGTATATGGATAACAACTGTTCGGGGAAGAAGAACTGGCGGAGAGGATACAGAACGCCCAACCTCGAGAAAGCTGATTTAGTGAGAGAGGAGATGTGAAGTTTCCAGTTAAGATTTTGAGTTAAGGATAGACCGAGGATGTTTAGTATTGAAGATGGTGATAGCTGAGTGTTATCGAAGAATAGGGGATAGGTGTTTGGAAGATTGTGTCGAGTTCATAGGTGGAGAAATTGGGTTTTTGAGGCACTGAAGGACACAAGGTTCCTTTTACCCCAATCGGAAATGATAGTAAGGTCTGAGGTTAAGCGTTTTGCAGCCTTCAGCCTGGAGTCATGTAATTCCTGTTGAGAGGGTCTTCTGTTGAAAGAAGTTGAATAATGCAGAATGGAGTCGTCGGCGCATGAGTGGATAGGACTCTATCGAAGTCTTTATATATGTCTAGCGCAACTGAGAAAGTTTCACCGAAACGGCTAAGAGAGGATGACCAAGAATCAGTTAAGAGAGCAAGAAGATCGCGAGTAGAACGCCCCTTGCGGAACCCGTACTGGCGATCAGATAGAAGGTTAGAAGTGAAAGGTGTTTTTGAATCTTCCGGTTAAGGATTGATTCAAAAGTTTTAGGTAGACAGGAAAGTAAAGCTATAGGGCGGTAGTTTGAAGGATTGGAACGGTCACCCTTCCTAGGCACAGGCTGTACGAAGGCATACTTCCAGCAGGAAGGAAAGGTAGATGTTGATAGGCAGAGCCGGAAGAGTTTGACCAGGCAGGGTGTCAGCACGGAAGCACAATTTTTAAGGACAATAGGAGGCACTCCATCAGGTCCATAAGCCTTCTGAGAGTTGAGGCCAGAGAGGGCACAGAAAACATCATTAGGAAGAATCTTAATAACAGGCATAAAGGAGTCAGAGGGGGGATAAGTAGGAGAAAAATGCCTAGAATCGTCCAGAAGGGAATTGTTACAGAAAGTTTGGGTGAAGAGTTCAGCCTTAGAGATAGATGAGACGGCAGTGCTGCCGTCTGGGTTAAAAAGAGGCGGGAAAGAGGAAGAAGTGAAATTGGAGACAAACTTGGGAGACGTGAGGAGACGAGCACCCCTACAGCAAGGAGCGGCAGCGAGAAAACACAGAGTAGCGGGCTGGTTAGAGAGGTGTCCATTTCTCCACTCAGCCCCCGACCCACACACCACCCACGGCCTGCTGTGTGGGACGGGCTAGTCAGGAGACGAGCAGCAGGAAGCAAGAAAGGCAGCGAGTTGGAGTTGAGTGAGAGAGGTGTCCATCTCTCCACTCAGCCCCCCCGAAGAACCACCCACGGCCTGCTGTGTGAGATGACTACAGGATGGGAACTTGTATGGCGGGGTAACCTGCCCCTCGACTGCCCTGGTGGCTGATATACCACTGCCCCAAGCTGCTCCCTACATCACGACGAGCGCCCGCCTTTTCACACCACCCGAGCTGCTCCCTCTCCACATCAAGCGGCGCCCGTCTGTCCATCACCAGGACCGCCCCTTTCCCATCGTGGACGTCCCCTGCCGAGCCCGACGCTCACGCCAGCTCCTGCCTCTCCTCCTCCAGCAACCAGAGCTAAGCATTAAGTGTATTCCCCAAATCTCCCTTGTGCCGGTAGCTAGATAGATTAAAGGCATACAGCCTGTCATTCACTATTTTAGTACTCCGCTAACCTTTAAAAAAATGAAACTAAATACATATTTATATACAACCTTACTGTGTTATCATTTGGAGCCTGTTTTGCTGCTAATTTGAGATTACTGAACTCTTACACACCTCCCCCCCCATAGTACATTATCACCATCCAGTTTCTTAACGCTGTCTCGCAAGTGGTTCACACAGAAATCCTCCCACCTTCCGTAATTAATCACACAAGTAACGCACTTCTGGTCACAAACCTC
This sequence comes from Eriocheir sinensis, assembly GCF_024679095.1. NCBI lineage: Eukaryota > Metazoa > Arthropoda > Malacostraca > Decapoda > Varunidae > Eriocheir > Eriocheir sinensis. Next base: position 9,408,559 of record NC_066563.1, read on the forward strand.
GGAACGAGTGTTCACTTGTCCTGAGGCCTTACCATCCGTGACCAGCGCTCTGGAATATAGACTACTACCACGCTACCACATACCATCACAACCATAGTGGTCGTCAAAAAGGGACGTAGCGAGTAACATCCCCCGCTACAACGTTATTAACCTTGCTCTAGTAGGTTATTATTTTTGTGGTGATGGGATACTATCCCTGGTTGAGATGGGTAACTATTTTAGAGGCACTATATAGGTTTCTATCTGCTAGGTTAGGTTGGGGTTCTGTTTATTTATGATAATAGTTCTCTGCTATGAAGTGGTGATAGGTTAACATTTCAGCAGCGATAGGTTACTACTGTTAGCCTTATGGACGGTGGAGTTGTAGCTTGGCTCATTAAATAACCTCAGCGTGTTTTTTTTATGATTATAATGTTATTTTCCTAACTAGAATCTGAAACTTTACTTCTCTGGCTTTGCTGTTACATTAAACATACTGTGAGTAATGGTGTGAAAAGATTTTGAGTAATATTTATGGGCAAGCAATCATCATGCTTCTCTAGGAGGGCCTGTACAATATCTGTGTTAGACAATCCTGCAAGCTGAGTTAGCTGCTGTCTCTAGCTGAAGTAACTTATTTAGAGGGAATAAGCTTTTAGTTTAGCAGCAACAGGTTCCTGACTTTGTGACTCAGTTTAATATCTAGGCCAGTGGTTCCCAACCTTTATTTACCCATTAATGTGTTGCCCACACCTCCCTTCACTCATTACCCCTCATTGCTTATGTTTCCACAATGCCACAATATGAATGTGGTAAATTATAAAGAGAAGAAAGTAACTAGAATAAAAAGGAATGAAAAGAACATAAAAATAACAATCAGCTTTCCCTAATCTAAAGCCTAACACAATGGGTATGATTTTACTTTTTTTATTCTTGGTCACCCTCTCTCCCCATTATCCCACAGATATGACCAAATTTATCCCATGTTGGGAACCTATGCTTTAGGCAGACCTGCAAGTTGTTAGTTTAGACATAGTTATTTATGTTTTGTGCCTTCAAAATAAACTTAGTTGAAGTACATAATTTTTTTTTGTCTCAACAATAACATTAATGTGCTAATGATATATTTGGAGGTACAGGGTGACCCTACACAAATACCAAGGTAACTTTAGTGATATAGGTAATACATTATTCACTTCACATTATTTGTAATTCTATTTGTTTGTTACATTTCCTTAATAAAGTTTGGTTGGATTATGAGGTTTATTGGCTGGTGATGAGGTTCCGATATGAATTAAAAGATAGAGTTTTTAGACTGATCAGTTGGACAGAGCAATCAAACTTGAAAAGATGTCATGCTCTTTAGGGGAGATGTTCAACACAGGGGGGGACATAGTTACCACATTACTGGCCTCGTGTATTATGGTAATTTAATACGCTGCGTTAGTTATATATTAAGAGCTGTGAATGACTTTATTTTAGGCTTTTACTTCACGGCTCATTTGCTAGCCTCATGACAAAACCAAGAACTGTCTGCCGAGTTATTTTTTTGTGAAGCAGCGAAGACACGTGTCACTCTGTCTGTGGCCTATGCATGACGAACCCTGAAGTAGGCTATTTGGAGAGATTTGGAAGCGTGCATTGACTATTTTGTACTATTGTCTATAAGTACCTAGACGATTTATTAGGAAGAAGTCGAGATAGGAGAGGAAACTCAGCATAAAAACCACCGACATGATGACATTGCTATAGAAGTGAAATATAAGAACGCGCTCTGGAGTGTTCCAATAATGCTCCACAAGACATAAATAAAAAAACGATAAATTATAGTTCCTAACACCTATGGGCCATTCATGTCACCAAAAATGATACCTGTGTATTTATTCAAACGTGATGGTCATGTTTGAGGCTACCGAGCTTCTTATTTAGAGTTAGTGAATCAATAAAACACATTTGCGAAGGAGTGACATGACAAATTGACAACCTATAACTTGTCAACAAATATATACGGCTCGTTTATGTATATGTAGACTATTTATATGTTTTCTAACCAAGCATGATCGTAATTTTGCAGTTATAGTGAGCTCAAAAGTTGATTGCAAGAAGATTAATCGTTTCATATCATCTCCGCGAGTCGTCAGTAGCATCGCGTCTCTCGGCGTGATGTCACGTGTTGAGGTAAGCTGGTGAAATTACGTCATTATTCTTTTTTTAGTGTTTACAGGGTTAATTTAGGACTGATAATGACATTTTGGTGACTTTTTAACAACAATGAGGGAAAAAGTTGTGAGGTAGAGAGAGAAGGACTGTGAATGGAAACGAGTGACTTGGACGACCATGAAGTTACGTAAGGATAAATATAGCCTAATTTCTTCTCAGTCTGGTATTAACAAACTTGGTGATAACATTAACTTGATCATTCATATATAATAACCTCGGACACACACACACACACACACACACACATTAATTTCTAAGGTTTCTCATCTTTTTTTTTTTCTATCTTCACTTTCTTTCACTATTTCCATATTGCTTTCTTCTCCAATGTTTTACGGGGTTATGTCGGGGCTGCCAGTTACATAGAAGACTTTACTATACTGAGGGAGGGAAGTGAGTGTAAGGTAAGCAAGGAGACTGTAGGAGGGACGTAATATTATGTAATTAGCCCTTCGTCTCTTTTGCTCTTGTAGTTATGGTCATTAGCTGAATGCATCATTTGGTTTTCACATGCTGATTCATTTTTGCTTAGTCCTTTCACTTAGCGGGACTTTATTTTATTTCCATGTAGGTATTCCACGTTATTTCCGTCGATACTGTAAACTAGGCTATACTGTTTTTCGTTTACTTGTCTTTAGCTTGCTTTACTTCATTTAACCTTAATTAATTTTTTTTTTGTGTGTTAGATGTAATTATGTCGGAATTAGTCTGTCATAATTATAATATTCTTTCAATACCTACTTATTTCAGCACTATCTTTTACACCTGTCTTTTTTATGTTATCAATACTTGTTTATTTGAAGTGAAAGGGATAATGAGATAGAGGAGTGAGAGGTGATAAGACGAACATGGAAAAAAAGAATGGAGAAGGAGAGAAGGGAGTGAGAGGTAAAAGAAGAGGTGATGAGAGGGAGAGATAAAGGTGATGGATGACACGGAGGTAAACAATTAGCCTGAGAGAGAGAGAGAGAGAGAGAGAGAGAGAGAGAGAGAGAGAGAGAGAGAGAGAGAGACACCGAGGCGTACCACAAACGTACCTCAACAAACTATGCGAGATGAAGGAGAGGATAAAGGGGGAATAAATAGGTTGAATTGGACGTAATGGGGCGGGTGTGATGGCGGTAACTTTTCTGTAATTGTTCCTGCCATTCTTTCCTCCCCTGCCGCGCCGCCACGAGTGTTAAGGCGTCTACCCCTGCTAACCACCCAATTTCCTTCCCCGGCGGAGCTCTGTAATTGGGCTACATACTCGCAGGCACCTGGAAGTAGTTACCGGGAGGGGAATGCGACGCCTAATAGGTATTGCACGCCTGGGGTCAAAGGTCACGTTGATTCTTTTATATTTTTGTTTTGTTTTGATTTTTTTTTTTTTTTTTAGTTTGTCGGTTTTGTTGTCACGTTTACTTCAAGACGGATGTGGGATGTGTTTTTTTCTTTAAATTTTTTGTTTGTTTTGTTTTCCTCATGATTTTTTTTTTTAATTTATTGGTTTTGTTTAGTTGTGCTTCATAACGGATGTGTTTTGCTTTTTTTTTTATTGTTTGAATATTAAGATAACGTGATCAGGTTAAAGGTGACTGATTTTTTTCCCTTTTTTTTTCTTTTTTTGTTTTCCTCATGTTTTTTTTAATTTCTCGGTTTTGTTGTTAGTTGTGCTTTAGAATGGATGTGGTGTTTTGCTTTTTTTTTTTGTTAGTTTGAATATTTTTAAGATATCGTGATCAGTTAAAGGTGACGTTGATTATTTATTTTTTATTTATTTTGTTTTCCTCATGATTTTTTATTTTTTATTTATCTGCTTTGTTGTCAGTTGTGCTTCAGAACGGATGTGGTGTTTAGCTTTTTTTTTTTTTTAGCTTGAATATTTTTAAGATATCGTGATCAGGTTAAAGGAGACGTTGAATCGTTTTCTTTTGTTTTCTTTTTATAATTCCTCTCTTTCTGTCACGTTTATTTCAGACTCACAACGCTTGCACCCTTTCTCTCCTCTTCCTTCTCTCTCCCTTCTTCGGTTTTCTTCCTTCTCAACTTTAACCTTCTGTATCCACTCTTCCTCGTTTGACTTTTTTTTAGTTTGAATATTTTAGAGACACGTTTTGATCGTTGAATTTCATGTCACGTGTTCCTGGTGTTAAGAAAGCCGTGTATGAAAGGTTTAATTGGATAATGTGAGGAAGCCGAGGTACGTGTCAGCTTCGTCTTGTTAGGGAAAAGATTAAACATGAACGTTGTAGCCGCGAACACAGTGAAAAATATGACATACCAAATTTCTATTATTTTAATGCGTGGCACGGTTTGGGTATATATAAGAAAATGGAAGTCTTTTTATTTTTCAAGTTTAAGTATAGCCTAGTCTCAAGCGCTGTCTAGTTAGTGTAATCTGTGTAATCTTTCCAGTTTTTATCAATTTATTAACTTAAGTCGTGGTTTGTATATAAAAAAAATATATATATTATTCAAGTTAATATATAGCCTACGTTCAAACGTAGCCTACTTGGTGTTTACTAATGCAACTTTTATTTATTTAACGCGTGGCATGGCTTGTACGAAAAGTATTAAGTATTTGTTTTTATTCGTGTTAATTTTTATACAGCATAGTAATTATAACGTATGTCATATTTTTTAGGAGCAGTGAGTAGCGGGCTTTTTTTTTATTAATGTTTGCTTTTTGTGTGCCCTTGAACTGTCTCCTTTGCTGTAAAAAAAAAAAAAAAATGGTGTTGAAAGGATAACATACAAAATTCCTAGTATCGTAAACCGTAGCATAGCTTGTATATAAAAATTAGTACAAGTTTCCTTTTGATCAATTGCAGCCTAGTAGGTGTAGAGATCAAATATTTAATGTTTTTAATATTCTAAACGTCAAGTAAAAGGGTACTATTATTATTATTATTATTATTATTATTATTATTATTATTATTATTATTATTATTATTTTTATTATTTTTATCTCTAGTAGGTGACGCACAATAGGAAATAATATAATGTCAAGTAATAACGGGAAATGTAACCAGTTATCAGTTGTTTTGCATTCCTTCATGCCTGTCCTTTCCTCCTTCGCCACCTCTTCCTTCCTCATTCCCCCCTTCACCTCCCGTTCCCCCAGGCTCCCCTCACCCCTCTTGCTCCCATCTCCAGCCCCTTCAGGTTCTTCCTTTGGCCTCGTTCAATCGTTCCCTGGCTTTGATAACCTTTACCCCGCCTTGATTACCTTCCTCTTTCTTATTTCCCTCCTTTCCTCCCCTTTTCTCTCTTCCCTCTCCTCCCATTCCAAATTCACAACGTTTCCTCTCTTTTCCTCCTGTTTCTTCTTCCTTTCAAGTTTGTCATATTGTGCTTCTTTCCCCCTTTTTTCTCTCTTTTCTCCTTCTTCCTCCCATACCAACCCCACAATGTCCCTCCTCCCCTTCCTCTTCTTTCTTCATTCGTTTTTCTTCCTCCCCAGCCTTGACTCAGTATCCCCTTCTCTTCCTCCTTCCTTTTCTCTACCCTCCCCTCACTTATTCGATCCTCTTCCTCTTCCTCCTCCTTATTCTTTACATCACCCTTAATTATTCTCCTTTTAACCTCCTCTCGATCAGTTTCCCATCCCCTCCCTTCCCCTCCTCTTCTCTCCCTCCTTCCCTTCTCACATCCCCCTCTTCTCCCTCCTTCCATCCCCCCCCCCCCCCGCCGCCTAACACCATGATGGATGACCCAAGAGGTTTTCAGTAGTCCATAAAAAGGATCCATTTCCAGCGTGGTTGCTTTTGGATTTCTGCAAACGAGACTTGGATCATTTATCTCGCGTTGTTTACCGGTTCGGAGTGTGTGTGTGTGTGTGTGTGTGTGACTTGCACCGTAGTATATTCGGGTGATTAATAGCCAACATTTATTTTCCCGTTGGACATGTTAATGCCACCGGGGAGCCCAAGAAGTAAATCAAATCTTCCTGCCTCGTCGAGTCATGAAGCTAAGAGGGTGTATCAGTGGACCCTTCCTCCCCTTTGTGCTTCTATATGTTTTGTAATATAATGTGTGCTTAGCGGACTGTGGTTGTTGCGGGATGATATTTACGAGGCGTTTTGGTCTCCTTAGTGATGCCTATTTTTTTAGAGCATAAGAAAAAAGGTAAAGAAAAAGAAAATAAAGAAAAGAAAAAAAGCTGGAAGATTGTTAATGAGTTTGGTTTATAAAGAAATCAGTAACTCATGTCGTTTTTTTGTTTTGCTTTTGTTTTCGAGTGAGTGAGTGATGAGTTCAAGTGAGTTTCCTTAGTTAGTTAGTTAGTTAGTGTGTGTGTGTGTTGATCCTCGCATGTCTGAACCGGAAAACACCAGGAAACCAAACCCGCAAAGAGGATCAAGACATGTGGTTCCAAATGCCAAGCGCGATCAGAACCTTTATGAAAAACAAAAGAGAGACTTGGAAGAACAGAGGCTCAGGGGGCGGCCAGTGTTGCCAGATGGAGGTTGACAGCACGGCCTTTATCACATGTAAATCTTGGCTCAAAATAACGCGAGAATAAGTGAGTAGGCTAATAAGGGGTTAAGAGAATGAGAATGCGATTAAGAGCAAAGTGGCTTAAGGAAATATGAGCAACACCCGCGGCGAATCCACGTTAAGATGAATCGTAAAATTAGATAGAACGCCAATAAGTCTGGGATTAAACAGGCTTGATCGTAAGACAGATACAAAAAATATAAGAATAGTTGAGCCTTAAAAATTAAACGTAGCACAAGGTGAAATATAAGTAATACCCGCTGTGATTCCTCTTATAAACGAGTAGCAGATTTGGATACCAAGAATGTAATTAGGGTTTCGATGATATATGAATAAAAAAAGATAATTTTTTTTTATATGTAGCGTATTGAGTATAATGAATAAGAAATGAACAATGATACACAGGAGGAGGAAAATATTAAGAAATGTAGCATTGTGAGTTTAATAACTAAGAAACGAAAAAGAAAAAAAGAAGAAGAAGAAGAAGTAGTGGTATTAGGAGAAGAAAGAAGAACAAGGATAAGAAGAAAAAATGATGAGAAATGTAGCGTTTTAACTTTAATAACTGAGAAATGAACAATGATTTATATAAAGAAGAAGAAAACAACAACTTAGAAATATAGCTTTTTGAGTATAATAACTAAAATCTTAACAATGACACTATGAATAAGAAACAGTGAAAGTGATAAAGGCAAGGTGAGTCATACTGGACAGATGTGAGAGGTAAAGACAGGTAAGGGAAATTAAGGCCACGGTGCATTCTTCCTTACCTAAGACTTTCAATTACATTACGCATAAGAGAGAGACAGATGAAGGTGAGAAAGGTAAGAAGAGTCATTTTTGGCAGGTGTCAAATGTAAAGTTAAGTAAAGGTAAGGTGAGGCCGCGGTGCATTCCTACTTCTCGCCTCCTCCTGTTTCCTCTTAAGACTTAGAAGCCCGAAGGAGGAGGCTGTGGAGGAGATAGAGGCAGGGAAGGGCAGGGTAGTGAGGGCATGGCCAGCGGGGACATGTAATATATATTTTCTGTGAATCTGACAGGAAGATTATAACGTCTCTGGTTGATATTTTTGTGCATGTTTTTGGATTTGTTTTCCTCCTCGTATTTTATTTATGCTTATTTTTTTAATCATCTGGTTTGAATGTTTTGTTGCTTTTATGTTGTTTAATGGGTAAGTTATGTTATATTATTATGGTGCAAACTAATCGTATTTCCTTCTTCTTTATTTCAGAAACTAGTGTACACAGTGAGCATACACACACACACACACACACACACACACACACACACACACACACACACACAGCGGTGATCGTTTTAAGTGACAAAGTGAACAAAAGGAAAAGTCAGTGAACTGTCACAAGGAAAAAAAAAGTTGACTTAAATTGCTTGTCAAAGGAAAACCAAAGGAAGCCTGAAGGAAGCACCGACACCTGCATTGTTCTCACCTTTACCTGAGAGCCGGTGAGTACAATTTTATTATTATTATTATTATTATTATTATTATTATTATTATTATTATTATTATTATTATTATTATTATTATTATTATTATTATCATCATCATTGTCATTCTTAATCTTGTTCATGTTCTATTTGTTCTTGCTCTTGTTCTTTTCTTGTTCTGTGTTTTCATCTTTTCTTGTTCTTCTTTTTTTTATTACCTCAACATTTTCTTTACAGATATTTCATTTTACAAAAGCCACACTATCAAATCCAATGATAATTCTACAGTATTTTCTTTTTTTTTCTTTTTTTTTGCCTTTCTTCCATTGCTCTAAATAAGAAGGAGTGCTTATAAACGAAAACTGATATCAAACGAAAAGAAATTAGCAGACTTGTGGTGCCCAGCGAAAGACATTGCAGATATTGTGTTGTATTCGTGTCCTTTGTTAACTCATGCGGTGATGGTGGTGGTTGTGGTGGTGGTGGTGATGTGAAGATACTGTCGGGGTGATGAAGGTGATGCTGGTGGTGGTGAAAGTGAATGTAATTAGCTTTGTTGGGATGATGGTCCTGACGGTGGTGATGACAGTGATTAGTGATGTTGAGAGGATGTTGGTAGTGGTGTTGATGCTGGGGTGAAGATAGCGGTGATATGGTGATAGTAAGGAGTGTGAAGATAATGGTGGTAATGATAGTAGTGGTGATGGTGATAATGATGATGGTGATGATGGTGGTGGTGGTTGTGGTGGAGATGAGCGGCGAAGGAAAAAATAGAAATCCGAAATGGCAGTAAATCATCACTTATTTATTCCTTTTCTCCACCTTGCACACACACACACACACACACACACACACACACACACACACACACACACACACACACACACACACACACACACGCCGCGTGCCCACTCACTTAGAACAAATTAATGCCTCTAATTCTTTGCGGCCTGGCGGGAGAGAGAGAGAGAGAGAGAGAGAGAGAGAGAGAGAGAGAGAGAGAGAGAGAGAGAGAGAGAGAGAGAGAGAGAGAGAGAGAGAGAGAGAGAAGAGAGAATGAAGAGAAGAACTGTGAGAAGAGAAAAGGGAAGAATTAAAAAAAAATATGATGACGATGACAACAAGGAATAAGGAAGCGAAGAAGAATAATAATAGACAGATAAACAGATAGGTAGGCAGACAGGTGGGCAGGTAGGTAGGTAGGTAGGCAGCCAGGTACAGGTAAGCGCCCACACAATAATACAGGTGAGAATGGCTACTTGATCGCGCTATTGAGAAGACCTGTAGGAGTGAAGTGGCTGGCTGGCTGAGTAGGAGGCGGCCCTTTTGTCCCTCGCCACGGTGGGTCTTTGGGGCGTCGGGGTCAGGTGGGGTACGTTCTCCGAGGGGCGCCTTGTATGTCACAGCGAGGGGCGTCTCAGGGCCGTGCGGTGCGGGGCAGGGGCGCCTTGTGTGTGCCAGCGTGAGGCAATGGTTCCTCTGGGCTGACTGTGTGTGGCTGGCTGGCTGGTGAGGTGTGGGATGGGGAGGGTAGGTGTGGGTAGGGAAAGGGATGGGAAGGAGGGTGTCAGGTTGGGTGTTGGGAAGGGAAGGAGGTGGGTAGGGTGTAGGGAGGGGATGGGGAAGTGTGGGAAGGAGAGGGGAGGGGTAGGGGATCGGGGAGAGGAAAGGAAAGGGATAGGGAGGAGGGTGTCAGGTTGGTTACAGGAGGTGTTGGGAAGGGAAGGGAGTGGGTAGGGTGTAGGGAGGGGATGGGGAAGTGTGGGAAGGGGAGGGGAGGGGTAGGGGATGGGGGTAGAGGAAAGGAAGGGGATGGGAAGGAGGGTGTCAGGTTGGTTACAGGAGGTGTTGGGAAGGGAAGGGGGTGGGTAGGGTGTAGGGAGGGGATGGGGAAGTGTGGGAAGGAGGGAGGGTAGGGATGGGGTAGTGGAAAGGAAGGGGATGGGAAGGAGGGTGTCAGGTTGGTTACAGGAGGTGTTGGGAAGGGAAGGGGGTGGGTAGGGTGTAGGGAGGGGATGGGGAAGTGTGGGAAGGGGATGGGAGGGGAGGGGTGGAGGAAGGGTAAAGAGGAATTGTAAACGCTTTAGGAGATTCTTATTGTTTTGTGGCTTTTTTTTTTTTTTTGAGGGGGAGGGTTATTGTATTTGTTATTGTCTGTCTATCTATTCTTTTATTCTTTCTCGTTTATTTTTTCTTGACTCATCCACCTGAACCTTCTCCTTCCTTCTCCTCCTCCCACATTCTCCTCTCATGTCCTCCTCCTCCTTCACAACCTCCTATCTCCACCACCACCTCCTCCTCCTCCGTCCTCGGCATCACGTCCACACCTTTTAGCCACGCACGGCCGCCGCTCCGCCCGCCACCCACTACTTACCTGCCCGATAACGAGCCGCCAGGTGAGATAGCCGGGGCGTCCCTCCTGATAAGCATCTGCAAATGGGCCCAACTAGGCACTTTGTTTTAGGCGATACCAGCACGCGAGGCGATAACTCAGTCGGCGCGCATTGTGGAACTCCTGACGAAGGCTGGAGGCGGCCGATAAAGGTGCAGGAAATTGATAACCCGTGCTGCAGGGGGCGTGATGAGGTGTGGCGGGGGGCGCGGGCAGTGGGACAAGAGGGTGGGAAGAGGGAGGGATGTGAAGGGATGGGGTAGGGGATGGAGGTGAGAAGGACAGACAGAAAGAGAAGGTGGGAATGGTGAAAGGAAGAGGTAAGAAAATGAAGGGGTAAGGAGGGAAGTATAGGGGGGTAAGGACTGGGGAATGGAGGTGAGCAGGACACAGACAGAAGGTGGGATGGATGGAGGGATGGTTAGGGAGGTAAGGGAAAGAGAATGAAGAAAAGTGATGTGGCAGAACAGAGAGAGAAGGTGAGGTGCATGGAAGGAGGATATAAGGGATAAAAAGATAGAGAAAATAGCGTGTATTAGAGGACTGAAGGAATGGGAATGACGGAGGGCAGAGAAGCATAACCAGAAAGCGAGAGGGAAGATTGAAAAGATGCTAAGAAGTAACTCGAGAAAAATAGTTATCAATTCAAAATGTACGATCCAAATAAACTAATTTCTTCTCTGTTGCAATCTTTTAATGGCGATTTTTATGCTTCACGTAACTTCACCTTGATCTCCCCTTAAGGCGTTTCTTCATCTGTTATCAGTGATGCTTTGGTGTGGAGGGGGGAGGGGAGGGGGGGGGACGAAGCCACGCCTTGAGGTTACAGTCTAAGGCGGTTTGGAGGATGGAGGATGGATATTGCACTGCCTTATAAGAATTTTACTAGCAAATGATAAGTTGGAGGTTTGATGGAAGCTCCGGGAAGTGTGAGACGAGGAGGAGGAGGAGGAGGGGGAGGAGGAGGAGGAGGAGGCTGCGGTGTGCTGGTGGGACTGGTGGAAATGCAAGAGAGAGAGAGAGAGAGAGAGAGAGAGAGAGAGAGAGAGAGAGAGAGAGAGAGAGAGAGAGAGAGAGAGATTTCCACAACGCCTTCAATCCCTGTTATCATGGGTTATCACTGCGGCTGAGAGAAGTAAAGATGAGTTTCCGGGATGCACCAGACAGACAAAGTATCCGTGCCAGGCGCCAACACCAACCATCTAGCGGCCGGGAGAAGCAATATAGATCCCAACCTCACTGTCATCTAGCGGTGGGAAGATGCAGCACATAAATATATTAACAACAGTATAGAGAGTTTGTTGATAACGGATATACACTGAAAGGCGCTATATATTTACCGTATACCATGAAGAGACAAGTAAAGAACACAATGCAACAGGAGGCAACAAATATAAAGTAAACCACACATCCAATCCCCGTCACTCTGCCATCTAGTGTCGGGAAGCGGAACTATAAAACTCAATAATAACTATATCATTTTTTTTTAGCAACACTATAAAATATGTATGCCACGTTTCTATATATGCTTATAAATATCTTGTCCATAATAATATAACTGTTCTTTCATACGTTATAATACTAAGATTAAATGTGTATGCATATTTGCTGATCATATTTACCATGGTTTTACTTATAATAGAACATTTCTACATCGCGGGCTAGGAGACACGCGGCAAGGCTGTAGAAAGGGACCATCTACGCTGAACACCCCAACAACCGCACGTTTAGCCGAGCCAGACTATAACCCAAGCATCCCATCACTACTTTGGAGAACGCGACACATCCTATTTTCACAGCATCCTGCATCCTGTAATGGCGTGGGGATGCACTTCACATCCCCACCACCACCCTACCATCTTGCGGTAAGCGGAGAGAAAAATGTCGCCGGTATTCTCGTTACTTTCTCAGGCAATGTGACATGATACTGTGCTTGCGTATAACAGTCACGGGCCGTCTAGTGAAGATTAAGTGCTCTATAGATTTCAGTCACCGTGCTATCCATTGGTGGGCGGAACACAAACTTCCCAGCATTCACGTTACTGGTTCACGCGTTGCGACATATGCTAAAGTAGTCCTGCACCATCTAGTGGCAAGTGAATTCAATGCAGATTACAGGTAGGTAAAGAGAGGATGTCCCCAGCCTTCACGTCTTTAGCAAGGGCGAACGCTACTTGATAACATACTTGTGTACAGTAATCTTGCACCATCTAGCGGCAAGGAAATTCACTACAAATTACAGTCACTCGACCATTAGGTTGTAGGCGGAGGAAATAATGTTCCCAGACCTCACCTTACTACCACGGGCGAACGCGACTTTATACCATATTTGCCTTCAGTAATCTTAGCGGCGGTTACCTGCAATAACCACAATGCCACCCTATCTTGCACCATCTAGCGGCGGGTAAATTCACTTCAGATTACCGTTAGGGAGAGATAATATCCCAAGCCTGTACTTCACTACACGTACGAACGCGACTTGGGACCATATTCACAGACGCTTCCCCCTCCCACGTTAACTATTTCCAAAGGCCAAAAGGGAGGTTGATCGGGTTCTCATGACTGTTTCTTCACGTTCATGGCACAGGAGAAAGGTCACACTACCACCAGGGCCATTAAACTACCCATGGAAATGCCCAAAACTCCTACGAAAGCCTTGTCAAATATGTGTGCTAGGGCTCCGAAATGTTTAAGAATACTTCCCTTGTGATCCCATATTTGTGTAGAGCAATCTCGTACCATCTAGCGGCGGTTACGTGCAATAAACACCGCGCCACCCTGCCATCTAGCGGCCGGCGGAGGAAGGAATCAAGGGTCCCCGGCACCCACGCCATCACACACACATGCCACGCCGCTTAAAACCAGACTCCACGGCAGGTGTCTCGACCCCGCCACGACACGCAGCGACTTGGAGCCAAATACATATCATGCCGGGCGTCATTACATCAGCGTTACCATTAGCTGGAGCGAGAGGGAGGGCGGTAATGGGCCTCAAGCTTCCTACCATTGTCACGAGCTACACAGTCGGGAGTCTCTTGATCATTAGGTTCGTTATCAAAGCAAGTGTTCATAAGTTTGTAATTGGGCAGGCTTTAAGGGGACGTTGACCTGTGTTGGAAATGCTTCGATCACACCTTCACCCTCCCTCTTCCGCGCGCCGCAAATTGATTCTTGGTTAGTCTCTTCGGGAGGATGTGTCTTGCGGACGGCATGGCAGCGGCTGTGTCAGGAGGAAGAGGAGGACGAGGAGGAGAAGGAGGAGGAGGAGAAGGAAGGAAGAGGATGATTAGTGAAAGGGAACGTAAGATAAATTGAAAAGTAATCACAGTAATGGCCGTAGGAGGAGAAAGACTAAGGGAAATAATGAAGGAGGAGGAGAAGGAGGAGGGGGAAACATGGAAACATTGAAAGCCGGGCAACAGAAAGCCTATTGGCTCATTACGAGGTCGCCTGCTGTATGTAGGTCCGTGATCTGCCTGACAGTCACTAGGTGTCTGCAGAGCAGTTCAAAGCACTTCGGTGAATATTTGCAGTGTACTTCTGTTGTCACGAAGTAACGGTCGATGCGATTTTTGAAGGAGTTAATGGTTTCCACACTTACTACTTCAGCAGGGAGGTCGTTCCAATGGCGTACGACTCGGTAAGAGAAGAAACTCCTACCAATGTCAGTATTGCATCGCTTCGCTTGAATGGGTAGACCGTTGTGTTTAGTTCTTGAGTTGGTCTGTGGCTCAAAGAGATTGGAGTGGTCGACCTTACTGAAGTTCTTTAGGTACATGAAGACCTGAATCACATCCCCTCATAATCGTCACTTTTCCAGCGAGGAGAGGTTGAGTCGCCTGAGTCGTTCTTCATACTTCTTCACTTATCACTGTTTATTTTTCTTTGGTTGTTGTTGGCCTTTGGTGTGGCTGCGGTATCCTCACTAACTTTGCAGAGACATCACCAGCCTCACCAAGGGCGGACACACAACCATAAATATAAAGAGCACCAGCGGCTGAGATGTCTGGGGAAGCGGGGGGCGTTTCTTTTCGGGACCCCAAGTATGCAGTCAGTGGCGGGTGACTTGAATATCCTTGCCGGCAGCCATATCACAGGAGGGGACTGGGGAGGGGAGGTCGGTGGGTATTCGGGAGGTGATTGGGGAGGGGAGTTCGAAGGGGACTGGGAAGGGGAATGGGAAGGGGGACTGCGACTAGAAGAGGGTGGGGGAGGGGAAGTGGGAAGGGGGTCATCGTTGAACTCTGCAGGGGGTCGAAGGAATGCCAGCCGGATGCGGGAGGCGTGGCACAGGTGCCTGGTGGAGGGGAATAGCGAGGCGGCGCTTCTGTGCTCCGCCGGGCTGGTATCCGTCTGCGTCCCCGTCGCTGTGGTAGTCCGCGTGCTGTTTCTGGCGTCATTGAGGGGGGCGGGACAGAGCGTGGAGCCAGCCAGCCCTCGGGTTCTCGGAGGTGTCGGCGTGGTTTGCGGGGATGCAGAATGACACGATCACCTATCTTGACCTTTACCATTGCAAATCACCTTTTCATTTTTCTAGTATTTTTTGTATATGTCATCACTTTTCGTCCTTCCTTTATATCTCTTTATCTCTCCCCTTTGTTTTTTCTTCTTTATATTTCCTTTTCGTCCAACTTTTCTTCTTCTTGTGTTACTATTTTTGAGTTCTTCTTTTTTCTTGGCCGATTCTGTTTTCTTGTATCTTTTTCCTTAGTTACTATTTTTTCTTCTTCCATTTCTATACTCTTCTTTCTTCCCTGGTCTGGTCTCTTTGCTTCTGTCTTTCCTCTTCGATTCCTCTTCGTTCAGTTCGCCTGTATCTCTATTTATCACTTACTTTGCTTTTTTTTCTTTCTACTTCTATTTCCTCTTCCTTCTCTTTGCCTCTGTCTTTCCTCTCATTTTTCTCCTTATCTATTTCTCTCATCTCTTTGTAACTATCTTTACCTCTTCCTTTCGTCTTTTTCTTCTTACCTGTTCTTTCCGTATACTTTTTGTCCAACATTAACAAGGAAACTTGAGGACATTAAACTATAAGAAGAAAAAGAAGAATAAGAAGGCAATATTAACTTCTCTTCGTGTCTATGTCTCGCTTCTCCACTTAAATTACATACCCTTGCGTGTCCCCTTCTAATAGCTTCCCTTCCTCCCTGTTCTCACCTTGTTACTTTTTGTCAGAATTAGTAATGGCTCCTTCCTTCTTGTAATGGGTAATAGCGAGTCTCCGGCCGGCTTGAGTTCAGCAGTAATTGGCACAGGAGTCTTCTGAGCTCGCGAGGGGGACGCATTAATTGTCTGGAAGAACATTTGGAAGCGGTGTGCTGCATTGTGCTTTGTTCTTCGTGTGAAACCTGGAGGGAAGGAAGGGAAATGTATTGAGTTTCTATTTTGTGGGCATTCCTTCACGCGCTCAGCTTCTGTTTAAGACGTCTGCGGCTTGTGTTAGGTTGGTGGGGAGTTTTGTTCTTGGGAGTGAAGTTTGGGTTTGGTTATTTGAGGTTGAGATTTTATTTATTTATTTATTTATTTATTTTTCCGTCGCGGCCTATTGCTTCGTTAGGCTTTTTCCATGGTGGCCACTCGGCGGTGACTGAAAAATCCCAACTGTTAAGCGGCCAGGATTCGAACCGGCGTCCCTCCTGGAGCTCCTGGACGCGGCGCCGGCACATTAACCACTCACGTTAGGTCGGTTTGGTTTTGGTTTAGTTTGGTTAAGTTAGGTTAGGTTAGGTTTAGTTTGGTCGAGTAAAGTTAGATTAGGTTGTGTCGGGGTTGGTTATGTTAGTGTAAGTTAGGTTGGGTTTGATAGCTGCCTCTTTTTTTCTCTTTCCTCACTTCGCTCACTCTAAACATTTGTTCTCTCCGCACCGTCTCCTCCCTCTCTCTCCCCACTTCACTCTCTATCTATCCATGTATATCTTATTTATCTTTGCTCTCCGTACCTTTCCCTCTCCTTCTCTCACCTCGTATCTGTCTATCTACGTCTATTCTCTCATCACTTCACTCACCATCTTTCCTTCTTTTTCTCTCTCCATCTATCTCTGCTTTCCTAACACACCCCTCTCCCTCTCACTTCATTCTCTACATCTTATTAGGTCCTTCCTCATCTGGCTCTTGCTCACTTTATTCTCTCTCTCTCTCTCTCTCTCTCTCTCTCTCTCTCTCTCTCTCTCTCTCTCTCTCTCTCTCTCTCTCTCTCTCTCTCTCTCTCTCTCTCTCTCTCTCTCTCTCTCTCTCTCTCTCTCTCTCTCTCTCTCTCTCTCTCTCTCTCTCTCTCTCTCCCTCTCATTATCGTAATCTTCCTATTTTACGTACGGGACTTCGCTCTTTCGTAATGGTAACGCGTAATAAGCTAACGTGAACTGATGTGCCGTAATGCTTATAGTTATTGTATTTCGTATATCCGGCGTCTGCTTGAGAGAGAGAGAGAGAGAGAGAGAGATTCCGCACTCACCACACTATCTGAATCACCACCACCATCACCACTACCACCACCACCACCACCATCCCACAAACGCACTCCCTCCTTTTCTTTCCCTTCCCTTCCCTTCCCTTGCTTTCCCTTCCCTTGTCGTCCCATCCCATACTTTATCTTCCCTTCCCTTTCATTTCTTTCCCTTCTTTCCCTTTCTTTCCCTTCCTTTCCCTTCCTTACCCTTCCTTCCTCTCACACTTCCCAACACCACCACCACCGTCACCACCATCACACAAATCTACCCCTTCTTTACCTTTTCCTTCCCCTCCTTCCCCTTACCTCTCCCGACCCCATCCACAGGTACGGTCTCATGCACAGGTGTTATCCACGCTAATCAGACTCACCTGACGCTACACTTACCTGTCTCCAGCCTCATTAAGGTGATCTACTTAATTACTATCTTTAGCCCTTACCCCCTCATCATACAGGTAAAGGTAGGGAAGGGGGGAGGGTCAGGGGGAGCAGGGAGCAAATGGCCGAGCAGGGAAAATAACACTAATAAAAATGGAACCAAGTGTGAATTACCTTTTATTTTTCGGCGTTGCTTCCTCGGGCTTCCGTTCGTGTTACCTGTCATTAGCACCTGCCGCCTTGGAGATCACAGGTAATCTTTTTTTTGCGTCAGGTACAATTTTTTATTATTTTTTATCTGCCAGGATGGAGGGAGCGTCGTGTGCAGTCGAGTTTGACATAAAAAAAATGGATTAAGTTGACTGATTTTTTTTTTTGGAGATGTCAGTGAGTGAGTGAGTGAGTGAGTGAGTGAGTGAGTGTGAGAATGAGTGAGGAACGGAGGGATGCATGGAGGGAGGGAAGAAGGAGGGAGTTTTGGTGTGTGGAGAAGTGTGATGGTGGCAATAGCAGTAGTAGTAGTAGTAGTAGTAGTAGTAGTAATAGTAGTAACAGCGCTAATAGATGTATGTGGAGGTATAACACACTTAGTAGTAGTAGTAGTAGTAGTAGTAGTAGTAGTAGTAGTAGTTTTATAATTAATGATGGTGGTGATGGTGTTGGTGATGATAGTGGTGGAGGTGGTGGTCAGGGGAAAGGTATTGGTGTTGATGTTATTGTTGATGGTGGTGTTGATGGTGTTGGTGTTGCTAGTGTTGTTGGTGGTGTGGGTGTATGTGGTACTGGTGGTGGTGGTGATAACTCCTCCTGATAAAGAGATAAGGTACTGCACGCCTACATCTCCTGCCCAAGAAAATGATTGCCTGTGCGTTTTGTTGAGTCTCCCCATTTTCTTGCTCCCTGGTGCATCGCAAATTTATGGTCCTCGCCGCGAACCATCTATCTGAGTTTGCTTTACTTCCTCTCTCTTCTCTCTCTCTCTTCTCTCTTCTCTCTCTCTCTCTCTCTCTCTCTCTCTCTCTCTCTCTCTCTCTCTCTCTCTCTCTCTCTCTCTCTCTCTCTCTCTCTCTCTCTCTCTCTCTCTCTCTCTCTCTCTCTCTCTCTCTCTCTCTCTCTCTCTCTCTCTCTCTCTCTCTCTCCTTCTGTTGCTCCTTTACTTCCTTCTCTCCCTCATTTTTTTTTCTTATTTTCTTCTTTCTTTTTTTCTTTTCCATTCTTCTTTTCCCCCTCTCCTCTTTCTCTTCCTCTTTCTCTTTGTTCTTTTTTTCTCCCGTTTTACTTCTGTTCTTCCGCTGCTGGTCTTATTTTTTTCCCTCCTCCTTATATTTCTTCTATTATCTCTCTACCTCCTCCCCCTCCTCCCTTTCTTCCTCCTCCTCCTTTTTCCTTTTGCTTACCTTATATTAATCAACGCATTCCTCTACAGTCCTTTCTTTTACTTACCTTTCCTAGCGGTTCTTCTTCATTTTCCCTCATTTTCTCTTTCCCTCTCTCCCATCCCTTTAGTCTCGTCTTTTCCCGCTCATGCTCCCACATTTTCTCTCTCCCTCCCTCTCTCTCTCCTCTCTCTTCAGTCTCTCGTATTTCCTGTCTGGTATCCTTTCTTCCCCCGGTCTTTCCCCATTCTCTCATTTTCTCTCTCCTCCTCTCTAGCTTCTTTTCAGTTCTGTCCTTTCCCGGCCTATATCCCTTCTTCCTCCACTGCCCTCCACACCGCCAGAGAAGCCACACTCACGCTGAAGAATGGGACACAAATACCACGATTCTCTTGATTAACACTTGAGGAGAACGATTTGAACAGGACTTGCTTATTGGGTTAACATTCTGAAGTAGTGAATCAAACCGGACCTCTCTAGGAAAATGATTATATAGTTTACGAATGAGTTTTCTTGTTAGGGTTTAATTAAGACTTGAAAAACTGACCCCAAGAAGAAGTAGAAGAGAAATATGTACTTTGGTTTAAAGGCATTTTTTTTTTTTTAACTTATTGGTCTTTAAAAGGTAAGATTTGGAAACTGACCCAAGATGAAAAAAAAAACAATAATGATAAGAACATGAAGAAAATTGAGAACAGACTCGAAAAAGAAAAAAAAGCAACTAATTTTAGGGATTGCAAATATTATGTTGTCGGATTGTTGTTGTTGTTGTTTTTCTTACTCATTTTCTTCATCTTCTTTGTCTTCTTCGTTTTTTTTGTTCTTCTTGTTCTTTGTTCTTTCTCTTCTTCTTCTTCCTTCTTCTTCTTGTGCTTGGTCTTCTCGTTCTTGTTCTTTTTTCCTCCTCCTCTCCTTTCTCCCCTTCTTCCCCTTCTTCCTCCTCCTCCTCCTCCTCCATTTCCTTGTCATTACATTCGCCTCCTCCTCATAATCATGTCACATATAATCATACTTCTTAGTGGGGTTGAATAGCATATAGCAGTGTCGGAAACTCTATTACTCTCCACTTGAGCCCTCCTCCTCCTCCTCCACCTCCCTTCCTCAGCCCTTCTCCCTTTCTCCCTCTACCACACGAGTCGTCACCTCCCTTCCTACCTGCGTCTCTCCCCCTCTCCCCGTTTTCTCTCCCTTCGAGTTTGAAATAATAATGAGGACTTATACGGATGATGAAATTACGATGAGGTGATGATAGAATTTTGCAATGTGTGTGGGTGGAGGAAGAGGAGGAAGAAGAGGAGGAGGAGGAGGAGGAGGAGGAGGAGGAGGAGGAAGAAGAGACGTGAAAATAATGCTTCGATTCTTTCTTCTCTTCATTCCTCACCACCACCACCACCACAACTATCACCACCACCACCACTATCACCACCACCACCACTACCACTATCACCACCACCATCACCACCTGAGTTTCCCCACCTGGTGAAACTCCCGGGTGTGTTTCGTTTCCCACTTAACCTGGTCACTCTCCCACGTGATTTTACCTCCTTTCCTCCTACTTTTCCCTCCATTTTCACCTCCTCCCCCTCCTCTTCCTTGACGTCATTCTTTCCTCCCTTGCCTCATATTTCTTTCTCTTTTTCCTTTCACTTCTTTACTTTCTCTTTAATTTTCTTTAATGTTGTTTTCTTTATTTTCCTTTCCTTTTTCTTTGCCCTTTTCCCCTTCCCTCAATCAACCTTTCCTTTTATTTTTTTTCTCCTTTCCTCCTTTCTCTTCTCATCCTTTCCCTTCCTTCACCTTCCCTTCCCTTCCCTTCCTATCCCATCCCACCCCACCCCATCCCATCTCATCCCTTCCCATACTATCCCATCCCTTCCCATCCCATCTTATCCCTTCCCATACTATCCCATCCCTTCCCATCCCATCCCATCCCATCCTTTCACTATATTAACCTCCCTACACACACACACACACACACACACACACACACACACACACACACACACACCCCCATACAGACCCCCCCTGGCCCCCCCCCCCCCCCGCACCCACACAATGCAACACAACGCACTTCACCTCTTCCTCGTTCTGTGATTTGACGTAATAGAAGCGTAAAAAAAATCACAGTGCCTCCGTGATTGCGTACGATATCCAGGTGCGTAAAATATTGCGTCATGGCTCAGGTTGTTACGCCATCACTGGGCTCTTAGTGACCCTACAGAGCAGCGCGTGGGAACCCTAGAGGAGGAGGAGGAGGAGGAGGAGGAGGAGTAGTAGAAGGAGGAGGAGGAGGAGGAAACTTGTGTGTCCAGAATACGCAATAAAAGGAAAGGAAACAGTCACACTTTTCCTTCTTTTTTCTTTTATGATTTTTTCTAAGGGAAAGTAGCTATCTAGTTGCAGTGTGTGTGTGTGTGTGTGTGTGTGTGTGTGTGTGTGTGTGTGTGTGTGTGTGTTTTCACGTCAAATAGATTAGTGAGTACATACTTTTTCTTTTTTGTCTTTCCTCTATTTTCCTTTCGAGATCTTCTTTCTTACCTCAATCATCCTTCCCTTCCTTTCCCATCCCTTCCTTTTCTTCCTTTCCCTTTGCACCCTTTCCCTTCCTTTCCCTTCCCATTCCTTGCCTTTCCTTTCCTTTCCTTCCTTTCCCATCCCTTCCCTTTCCTTTCCTTTCCCTTCTCTTGTCTTCCCTTCCTTTCCCATCCTATCCCATCCCATCCCATCCCATCCCATCCCATCCCTTCCCTTCCCTTCCCTTCCCTTCCCTTCCCTTCCCTTCCCTTCCCTTCCCTTCCCTTTTCTTCCCTTCCTTTCCCTTCCCTTCCCTTTTCTTCCCTTCTCTTTCACTCCATTCCCTGCCCTTCCCTTCCTCCCCTTGCCTTCCTTCCTCTCCTCCCCTTTCCTTTCCCTTCCCTTTACTTTTTTCAATACCACATACTTCAAGGTTTCTTTGTGTTGGCTTCGAACTCTCCACTTTCTTCTGTTCCACCTGGCAATCTCTTCCACTCCGCCCGGCTTTTTGGGGACGGTAATTCCCCTTCGCCCCCTCCTCGGTGTCCTGCGGTTAAAAAAATTAGCCGGTGTGCTCGTATCGCGTGGAGCTAACGCGAAAACCCAAGATGACATGAAATTATAAGGTGGTTTTTGGTATTATATTCACGCCTTGCAGATCCGAATGACGGGAGTGAAGGTAGTGTTTCCCAGGGGTCCGTGTGTCTGTTTGTCTGTCAGTCTGTCTACATACATATTTTTTTTTGTATATATTTCTCTTAGTCATTGTCTGTCTGTCTGTTTGTCTTTCTTATAGTCTGACTGTCTGGTTGCTTCTATGTCTTTCTCTCTATCTGAATGCATATTTTTTTTTTTTTACAACAAAGGAGACAGCTCAAGGGCACAAGAAAAAGGAAACATTAATAATAAAAGGCCGCTACTCGCTGCTCCTGTGTGTATGTGCGTATGTATGTATGTATGTATGTATGTAAGTATGAATTTATATAGTGCATGTTCGTGTGTATCCATTCCTCTGTATCTTTCTTTCTCAGTATCTTTGTCTATCAGTGTTTCTATATATCTATCCATCCATCTTTTTAATATATCAGTTTATCTACTTTTCTCTTGTATTTCCACGTGTTTTGTCTAACTGTATTTTTGACCTACTTTCCTTTGCTTATATATAGTTTCCAGAATGCCTTATTTGTAGTGTTTTGCCGACATATCCACTTGATGTTTAACTTTCCCAAAGATGATTTCCTCCTCTAATCTTTCCCATGGTTCTTGTTTTCAGGTCCATATCCACTTGCTATTTAACTTTCCCAAGATGGTTTCCTCCTCTAATCTTTCCCATGGTTCTTGTTTTCAGGTCCATATCCACATGCTATTTAACTTTCTCCAAGATGATTTCCTCCTCTAATCTTTCCCATGGTTCTTGTTTTCAGGTCCATATCCACTTGCTATTTAACTTTCCCAAGATGGTTTCCTCCTCTAATCTTTCCCATGGTTCTTGTTTTCAGGTCCATATCCACATGCTATTTAACTTTCCCAAGATGGTTTCCTCCTCTAATCTTTCCCATGGTTCTTGTTTTCAGGTCCATATCCACTTGCTATTTAACTTTCCCAAGATGGTTTCCTCCTCTATTCTTTCCCATGGTTCTTGTTTTCAGGATATTACCAACGGGGATTAGAAAGTTATGGTCAGTTTCTCAGTCCAACTCCTTTCTTTGTAATACCCAAATCAGTGTTTACTCCATAATGGTCTGGTAGGTTATGCTGCGTTAGGATAGATTATAGCCAAACCACTTCATATAGTCCGTTTGGGCGTTCGATTCCGCGGGTCCTTTCCTCCCCTCTGCTCTCCCGCACAGTCCCAATACCTGTTTTTTTCTCTCATATGCTACCAATAGCTAACATATGAGAGGAAGAGATGGGTGTTGGGACTATGGGGCAGAGCAGAGGGGAGGAAAGGACCCGTGGAATCGAACGCCCAAACGGACTTTTTGAAGTGGTTTGACTATAGGTTAGGTTAGGTTAGGTTAGGTTATCAAGCCGGCGCCGATACTAAAGTGGTTTCCTGTATAGTTTCCTCAAATTTCTAACCCTCTATATCAACACCAAACACTACACAAGAAATTTCGTGCTTAGTAGTATTTCATGTTTGGTTTCGTAGCTTTCAAACTTACTGTGTTGGACTGCGGGATATCTTCATTGTGATTTTTTTTTTTTTTGTAGGATATTACTGAAGGAGGCTCATAAATTAGACTTTTTGGGTCTCCGTATCTTTTGCGAGGCCTCAGGCGGGGTGGGGGGAGGACGAGGCCAATGGGGCAGAGGTGAACCCGCATTAGTGGTGGTGGAGGTGGAGGTGGTGGTGGTGGTTGTGGTTGTGGTGGTGGTGGTGTGTTCCGATTGTGTTCTGTGATAGGTTTCTTTTTCTCTTTAATCTTTTTCTTTGTCTTTCATGTTCTTTGTGTTTTTTGTTAGTGTTAATTTTATGCTGCGACTCTGATTTTTCGCTTTCTTTGTGTTGCAGTTTTAGTGTTTCCTTTTCATTTGAGTCGTTCTGATGTTTTCTTTCTTTTAACTTTTTTGCTTTTATTGTTTTCGTCTTTTTATTTTGTTGCTTTTACTTTTATTCCGTTTTTGTTTGGTTTTTCGTTTTTGTTTCGTTTTTGTTTCGTTTTTCGCAACAAGACTCATCCATGTTTTACCAGCACGAAGACCCATCCATCTCGTCCTCTCAATTGTTTGCTTGGGGAACAAAAGAAAATAAATTAGTAAATAAATTAATGAATAATTGAATGAAGAAAATTATATAAAAAAAACACTGTCGCCCCTTCTTTATCTTTTCATCGTTTTTTAACCGTTCCTTCATTCTTTATTGCTGCCAGGAACACACACACACACACACACACACACACACACACACAGGCACACCCTCCCCCACACAGAAACTCCTCCACCCCTCCCCAAACATACCCCTCGCCCCCCTCCCCCCCCTCCACCCACACACGCACTTCTCACCAGTCATCGTGCAGGCAAAGGTTAACACGGGCCCCGGCCACAAACGCTGCTTGCAACACTTAGCTGTATACTGACGCCTGAGTGACGGCTGTGGGGCAGTCACTGAGGTCTGATCATGTGCTGGACTCGCTTTTGTCAACCCTTAAGAAGAGGAAGAAGAGGAGTAGGAGTAGAAGGCAGATTGTGGAAAAGGAGGAGGAGGAGGAGGAAGTGGAGATAGAGATAGAGGAAGAGGAGTCAGACCATGAAATCGGAAGAAGGAGAGCTTAGAGTTATACATTCACGAGCAGAAAATAAATAAGAAAACGTTATATTCGAGAGGAACTTAAAATCTTTACGTTTAATAATACAGCGCTCAGTCTCCCACATACAGACTGAAACAAAAAGTATATCTGTGTACTATTTCAAAGCGTAAATACGAGACTACTTCAAGTGCTGCTATTAAAATATTCTCCATAACAAACTAAAACAAGGTAAACGTGAGACGCGGAGGGGAGTGTGAGTTTAATTATGATAAGAGGATGAATATATAACAGTGCGTGATGAGAGGGAGGGAGGGAAAGCAAGGGAAAGAAAACGAGGAGAAGGCGGCGGCGGAGGAGGAGGAGTCAGGCATCGGAGAAATAGGATGAGTGGGAAAAAGAAGAAGAAGAAGAAGAAGAAATAGAAGTAGAAAGAGAGGAAGAAGAAGAAGAAGAAATAGAAGAAGAAGAAGAAGAAGAAGAAGAAGAAGACGGAGGAAAGATGAATAAGGAAGAGTAGTAATAAGAAGAGAAGAAGGAAGCGGGAGAGAATGAGCAGATTACAGAGGAAAAGGAAGAAGTGGAGAATGAGGAGGACAGTGAAGGAGGAGGAGGAGGAGGAATAGGAGGAGGAGGAGGAGGAGGAGGTGAATTTAATGCTAAGTGAAAGAAGAGAAGGAAGAAGAGGAGGGAGAGGAGGAGGGCCTAGTTGATGGAGGAGAAGGTAGAGAAGAAGAAAGGAGTCAGAGGATAGATGAGAAGG
The DNA here is from genome assembly GCF_024679095.1 of Eriocheir sinensis. Classification (NCBI taxonomy): domain Eukaryota; kingdom Metazoa; phylum Arthropoda; class Malacostraca; order Decapoda; family Varunidae; genus Eriocheir; species Eriocheir sinensis. The sequence continues at coordinate 9,433,799 of NC_066563.1, forward strand.
AGACGGTATAGAAGTTGGAGAGGAAGAGGAGGGAGTATGTGGCAGAGGAGGAAGAGGATGACGGAAGAGGAGGAGGAGGAGGAGGAGGAGGAGGAGGAGGAAATTTCATATGCGTGCCGGGAAACAGTTTGTCTTGCTTTAACTTCCGTTCACGGCCTTGTAGTTGAACGGGGTCATCTAGAGGAGGAGGAGGAGGAGGAGGAGGGGGAGGAGGAGGAGGAGGAGGAAAAACGAAAAAAAAGAATGGAATAAAAATAAAAAGAAAATAATAGTAATTAGAGGAGGTTGAGAAGAGGAAGAAGCACAACAAACAACAACAACAACAACGTAAAAAAAATTGAATAAAGAAAAATAGAAGACAAATAACGAGTGCTGGTGGAGGAGGAAACATGGAAACATGGAAACGCAGACAACAGAAAGCCTATTGGGTCATTACGAGGTTGCCCGCTTTGGTGATTTAATCTGCTCGACAGCCTGGGGCCTGGGGAGCAGATGAAAGCACCTCGACATTGAGGAGCAGATGAAAGCACCTCGATATTGAGGAGCAGATGAAAGCAACTCAATATTCAGTTTACTCCCGACGCAGCGAAGTGACGGTCGATTCTATATTTGAAGGAGTTGATAGTATTCGCATTTACTACTTATGAAGGAAGATTGTTCCAGTGACGGATGACTCGGTTTGAAAAGAAATCCTTCCGATGTCTGTGTTACATCGACTAGACTGAATGGGTAAACCGTTATTTCTAGTTCTTAGGTTGGTTTGCAATTCAAAGAAATTGGAGTAATCGACGTTATTGAATTTTTTCAGATACTTGAAGACTTGAATCATATCTCCTCGTAGGCGTCTTTTCTCTAATGTAAAGAGATTGAGTCGCTTGAGTCGTTCCTCGTACGGTTGAGCCCTTAATGTTGGTATCATTTTCGTGGCGCGTCGCTGAATCCTTTCCAGTAAATCAATGTCCTTTCTGTAATTAGGAGACCAGAACTGTACTGCATACTCGAGGTGCGGTCTTACCATGGAATTATACAAGGATAGCATCACGTCTGGCGTTTTACACTCGAAGTTCCTCGCTATGAACCCGAGCATAGTGTTGGCTTTGTTGTATGCTTTTTTACAGTGATTCGCGTGTTTCAGGTCACTGCTGATAGTGACTCCAAGATCCTTTTCCTCCTGCATCGCTTGCAGAGGTCTCCCATTCATGATGTATGTGTGGTTACTATTTCTGGACCCAATGTGCATGACTTTGCATTTGTCAACATTAAAGGACATTTGCCATTTTTCCGACCATTCGATAATGTGATTGAGGTCTTTCTGAATGATTTCGCAGTCGGTCTTTGTGAGGGCCTTTCCCCCCACCTTAGTGTCATCAGCAAATTTCGATATTGTGGATTTCAGTCCTGATTCGAGGTCGTTGATATATATGATGAAGAGAATGGGTCCCAGCACTGACCCTTGAGGCACTCCACTAGTGACTGGAAGCCAATCGGAAGGCTGTCCGTTGAGTAGTACTCGTTGTTTTCTGTCGGTGAGCCAATCTCTTATCCACGCGATCAGATTGGCTCCAATGCCCGCCGAGTGCAGTTTCTTAAGGAGTCGCTCGTGCGGTACCTTGTCGAAGGCTTTCTGAAAGTCCAGGTATATAACATCACTGGGGATGTGGGCATCCCAGTTCTTATATATACCTTGGAAGAAGTCTAATAAATTCGTTAGGCAGGAGCGCTTGTTTCTGAAGCCATGCTGGGTGTCGGAGATTACATTATTGTCTTCTAGAAAGGAGGAGGAGGAGGAGGAGAAAAAAAACCACGAGGATAAATAAATAAATAAAAACACACAAAAAAGAAAGATCATTAACAAGAGGAGTAAGAAGAAGAGGAGGATGAGGAGAAGGAGGATGAGAAGAAAAATAGGAATAAGAAAAAACAACAACAACTTAAAGAAAATAAAGATAAAGAAGAAGCAAAAATAGAACAACAAAAAAATAGGAGGAGGAGGTGGAGGAGGAGGAGGAGGAAGAGGAAGAGGAGGCGGAGGAGTAAGAAGAAGAAGAAAAAGAAGAAGAAGAAGAAAAGCAAGAAAGAAAAACAGAATCAGAAAAAGAAGAAAAACAAAAACAAAAAAACAGAGGAAAAAGACAAAAACTAACCACAATAATTGCACCACATTAACCACTGTAGCACCACAAATGGCTCACCTAGATAAACCCTCGGTACTTCCTCTGCATCAATACCTGTCTTTACCTGGAATTATCCCGCCCGGTTAATGAGAGTGCAGATGTGGGGGCCGTGAGCTCCCCCTTCCCCTCGCCCTTACAAACCACGCCTTCCTTTAGCATACAATAACTTCCTCTGTTTTATCTTATACTCATTAGTCGGTCAGTGTGTGTGTGTGTGTGTGTGTGTGTGTGTGTGTGTGTGTGTGTGTGTGTGTGTGTGTGTGTTTGGTCTAACCTTTCACCTGTTAATTAATATTTTTGCAATCTATTTCCTCTCAGGTATAACGTTTTCTTGTGTATTTTCTGCTCTATTTTTAACTCTTTCATTGTCTTGTATTCTTTTCTACATACGCATTTTCTTTACCCTTCTTCCTACCTCTACCTAACTCTTGCCTTCCTTCTGTGATTTGTTTTTGCTTGTTTTCTTCTTTTCATGATACTGTTTTTTTTTTATCGTTACCTATTTTTTTCTTTACCTTTGATGTTCTGTATCTAAATCTTGTATATAAATATGTATCTTCGCCTTTTCCTGCACACCTTATTTCATACCCATTTCTGCCCATTTCCTTTGGTTATTTTAGTTTCCTGCTTATTTTCTGCTTCGTCTGTTACTTATTTATTTAATGGCTCAGATAATTTAGCTTATATTTGCATCCTTTTCTTGTATACACACACCTAATTTATCCCTTTATGCTCATATTTTCTACTTATTTTCTCCTTCGTCTGCTACTTACTTAATGGGTCAGGTAATGTAGCTTATATTTGCATTATTTTCCTTTATATACACACCTGAGTTATTCTTTTATGCTCCTATTTTCTACTTATTTTCTGCTTCATGTCAATCTTTTGTTTTTATATACAGCTTAGTCACTCTTCTTCCCTCATATTTGCACCTTATTTTACGCATCAAGTGTATTTTTTGCTCTTCATATACGCCTCAGTTAACTTTTTTTTTACCTCAATATCTCACTACTTTCTCCTTCACGTGTATCTTCTCTCTTTATACACTCTCTAGTTACCCCTTTTTTTGCTCCTATTTTCCCCTTATTTTCCGCTCCACGTATCGCTCATCTTATGCCCCAATTTCGTACCTCCCTAATCTGCTCATCATTCATAGGACAAGCGGTCACTTCCTCTGGTTTGCTACGTTTTCGTTATATATTAGTCTTCCATTATACTCTTACTACACTCTCTTATCTTAGCGCAAGCGGTCATTTCCTCTGGCTTGTTGTGTTCTCTTGTATATAACGTGTACTCTTGTTATGGCAAAAGCAGTTATTTCCTCGATATTGGTTTGTTTTCATTATTTTTTCCTACTTCATTATAATCGTATTGCACTCTCTTATCATACCACAAACGGTCACTTCCTATGGCTTGGTGTGTTTTCATTATCTGTTCCTCCTTCATTATTTTTTTTTACAGTAAAGGAAGCAGATTAGTGTAAAAAAGAAATGGGAAAAAAGTCCGCTAATCACTGCTCTTACTCTCTCTATCATGTCACAAGGGGTCACTTTCTATGGCTTGGTGTGTTTTCATTATCTATTCCTCCTTCATTATTTTTTTTACAGTAAAGGAAGCAGCTTAGTGAAAAAATAAATGGGAAAAAGTTAGCTAATCACTGCTCTTTTACACTCTCTATCATGTCACAAACGGTCACTTTCTATGGGTTGGTGTGTTTTCATTATCTATTCCTCCTTTATTATTTTTTTTTACAGTAAAGGAAGCAGCTTAGTGTAAAAAAGAAATGGGAAGAAAGTCCGCTAATCACTGCTCTTTTACACTCTCTATCATGTCACAAGGGGTCACTTTCTATGGCTTGGTGTGTTTTAATTATCTGTTCCTCCTTCATTATTTTTTTTTACAGTGAAGGAAGCAGCTTAGTGTAAAAATAAATGGGAAAAAAGTCCGCTAATCACTGCTCTTTTACACTCTCTATCATGTCATAAACGGTCACTTTCTATGGCTTGGTGTGTTTTCATTATCTATTCCTCCTTCATTATTTTTTTTTACAGTGAAGGAAGCAGCTTAGTGAAAAAATAAATGGGAAAAAGTTAGCTAATCACTGCTCTTACTATCTCTATGTCTGTGGGTCACTTTACTTTATGGCTTGGTGTGTTTTTATCTGTTTCCTCCTTCATTATTTTTTTTACAAGCTTAGTGTAAATAAATGGGGAAAAGTTAGCTACTCTTATCATATCACAAGCGGTCACTTTTTATTGCTTTATCTGTTCCTCTTCATTAACCTCAAAGTACATTCGCTCCTATCATGTGTTCATCTTCTTTGCTTGTTGCTTCGACGCCTCCCTCCATTTGCTCGTTTTCAGCTCCTTAGTGATTATATATGTTCCTCCCTTGATGACATTATTGTACTTGTGTCTAAAGTTATGGTTGTTTGCTTCGAGTGGTTTAGTATTGTACCCGTATCTCTGTTTATTCAAATACGTGTCTACCTATCTATTTACCTATCTGTTCATCTTCCTTTATTTATCTATCTTTATCTGTCTGTTTATCTGTTAATCTACCCGTCTAATTCTTCGTATATAAACTTGTCATATTTAAAGTTCTCAGTGAGCACCTTTGTTTGGATTTCTTTTCCCTCCTTCCCACGTTCTCCCTGATGTTAAGTTATTACTCTTCCCGTGGTTGCATGTAAATGGTGTCCTGCTTAGATAATTTCCTTGTTTAATTTTGATCTTATTATTCGTAATCTTTTAATGTTCGTTGTCAGTTAAATCGCTTTCTGTTTCCTCTATGCATCCGTTCCGTCCTGAAATCCTTAATCTCCTTGTGATGGCGTTCAGCTGGAGTCTCTTGAGCCTTTGGTGAGGGAAACTTTATTTATTCTGTTTTATACGCTCTGTTTATTCGTTGCTCATTGTTTTTTTCTTTCTGTTTCCTTTCCGTTTGTGTTTTCTGTTCTTTTTTTTGTTTTATATATATTCCGTGTCCTGTTTTGCGTTGACATCTTCCGCCTCCAGTTTTTCTTCACAGAATCTTCGAACAATTCACCCTCACTAGCACCCTTTTATGTGTTTCCCTCTCTCCTCCATGTCTTCAGCTGCAAAATACTCCCTACACAGAATCTTCGAACAATTCACCCTCGCTAGCACCCTTTTATGTGTGCCCCTCTCTCCTTCATGTCTTCAGCTGCAAAATACTCCCTTCACAGAATATTCGAATAATTCACCCTCATTAGCACCCTTTTATGTGTTTCCCTCTCTCCTCCATGTCTTCAGCTGCAAAATACTCCCTTCACAGAATATTCGAATAATTCACCCTCGCTAGCACCCTTTTATGTGTTTCCCTCTCTCCTTCATATCTTCAGATGCAAAATACTCCCTTCACGGAATATTCGAATAATTCACCCTCATTAGCACCCTTTTATGTGTTTCCCTCTCTCCTCCATGTCTTCAGCTGCAAAATACTCCCTTCACAGAATATTCGAATAATTCACCCTCGCTAGCACCCTTTTATGTGTTTCCCTCTCTCCTCCATGTCTTCAGATGCAAAATACTCCCTTCACAGAATATTCGAATAATTCACCCTTGCCAGCACCCTTTTATGTGTTTCCCTCTCTCCTCCATGTCTTCAGATGCAAAATACTCCCTTCACAGAGTATTCGAATAATTCACCCTCATTAGCACCCTTTTATGTGTTTCCCTCTCTCCTCCATGTCTTCAGCTGCAAAATACTCCCTTCACAGAATATTCGAATAATTCCCCCTCATTAGCACCCTTTTATGTGTTTCCCTCTCTCCTTCATGTCTTCAGCTGCAAAATATTCACGCACACTTATTCCTCACTTATGTTGCTGGCGCTGAGTTCTGAAGAGTGGCGTCCCGCGAAGATAATTCCTCTATTTGTATCCTTAGCGTAGCGAATAACCTTTACTCGCTGGGGCTTTTGTTTCATGTTTCCTCTCCACATGTTTTCAGCTGCCAAGAAGTCCAACCGAAATTGACCTCTTCTTGCCTCTCATTTTTGATACTCTTTTGACGTAACAGCGCTTGGCAGGCTTTTGTTTATCTGTTTGCTATGCTTGTTTGCTTTGCTTGTTTTTTTGTTATGCTTGTTTGTTATGCTTGTTTTGTTTGTTATGCTTGTTTGCTATGCTTGTTTTGCTTATGTTGATGTAAAGAAAACTTTCCTTACGTATTGGCGTTTACTTAAGAAAAAAGATGATTCCGCTGTACTGATTACTTAAACACAACGAATAACTAAATTTCTGATGCTATTGTTTTGTCGTTTTCTTTCTATATGTTTTCAGGTGCTAAATAGTTACTCTTTCCTCTCTTACTGGCGTTAACCTCAAGAAAAAGCGTCCCTTTAGATGAGTCACGTTATTTGTAATCTCACTATAACGAGGAATCTTGAGTCATTGGTACCTCTGTTTCGTGTTTGCTTTCTACTTGTTTTCAGCTGCTAAATGGTCGCTCTTTCCTTGCCTACTGGTGTTTCCCTAAAGAGGCGTCGTGCTGAGATAATATTTCGTTATTTGCAACTTAACGTAATGAATAACTCCCAAATTTCGTGGTGCCATTGTTTTGAGTTTCATTTTTATACCTTTTCAACTGCTAAACGATCAGTCTGTCCTTTCTTACTGGAGGTGTTTCACTAATATCTTCCCTCGTTACATTTGCAATCTTACCGTAACGAATATCTCTCAATCGCTGGTGTCTTTCTATTGCCGTTTCCTTTCTACATGTTTTCAGTAATATAGTTATCACCCCTTTACTGTTTTCCACTCTTTCCCACATTTCCTACGCTATTCTTCCTCAGGTCAGTAAGTTTGCTAACCCTCTTATTTCTATCCTTGTTTTTATATTTTCCAGTCATCATTCGCTCCTCGCTTTGTTACGTTCAAATTATGAGTTAGCTTACATGGACGTCCGGTGGATTTAAGTTTCCGAATTAATTCATTCTCATTTGTGTTTCCTTGCTACGTGTTTTCTGCTGCTAAATACTTATTCTTTGCGTAGTGGCGTTTACTGAAAAAAGAAAGAAATGAAAGAGTCCTGTGTGGGTAATTTCTTTTAATATACTTTGAATGATCTTTTTGTGTTTTCCTTCCCTCGGGCATGTTTCCCGCTTCCAAATGACTCTCTCCTTACATGGTAGCGTTTACTTAACACAGAGTGGCGCCCTGTCTGTCTAATTCCTTATCATTAGCTGCCCGGGTAATCTTCAATCCCTAGTCCATTTGTTTTATATTTCCTGTGGTTCCGCTGGCCAAAGGATCATTCACTCCTTACTTCCCGGTGTGTGTTTAGCAAAGTGTAGCGTCCTGCGTGGATTAATTTTTTTTTTTAATATAACAGAGGAAGCAGCTGAAGGGCAAATACAACAACAAAAAGAAAAATAACGCGAACAAGCAAACAAAAAAGCAAATTATCTTTGAGTTCATAATCCGCAATCATCGGTGTACATTGTTTTGCGTTAACTTATGTGTGTTTCCCGCTACTTAAAGAAGTATTCACTCCCTACAAACAACAAACAAACAAACAAACAAACAAACAAATGCAAATTATCTTAAAGTACGTAATCTGCAATCATCGGTGTACATTTGTTTTGTGTTAACTTATGTGTGTTTCCCGTTACGTAAAGAATTATTCACTCCTACAAACAACAAATAACGCAAACAAACAAACAAACAAGCAAACAAACAAACAAAAAAGCAAGTTATCGTAAAGTACGTAATCCGCAATCATTGGTGTACATTTGTTTTGCGTTAACTTTGTGTGTTTCCCGCGACGTAAAGAATTATTCACTCCCTACAAACAACAAATAACGCAAACAAACAAACAAACAAAAAAGCAAGTTATCGTAAAGTGCGTAATCCGTAATCATCGGTGTACATTGTTTTGCGTTAACTTATGTGTGTTTCCCGTTACTTAAAGAATTATTCACTCCCTACATGGTGCTGTTTATTTTCCAGAGCAGAATCCTGTGTGAATTACTGTCATATTATCTCAAAGTACGTAATCCTGAATCACTTGCCTTCATTTGTCTTGTGTTAACGTATGTGTTTTCCGCTGCCCAAATAATCGTTCACTCCTTACATGGTGTCGTTGATTTAGCAAAGTGTGGCGTTCGGGGTGGATAATGCCTTCACGTTATCTTCATTCACCTTCGTAATCCTCAATCGTTGGTGTACATCCGTTTTGTGTTAACTTACTTGTTTTCCACCGCTACCCAGAAGATCACTCACTCCTAACATGGTGTCGTTGGTTTAGCAAAGTGTGGCGTTCTGCGTGGATAATACCCTAATGTTATCTTCACCTTCTTTATCCTCAATCGTTGGTGTACATCCGTTTTGTGTTAACTTAAGTGTTTTCCGCTGCCCAGAAGATCACTCACTCCTTACATGGCCCCGCTCATTTAGCAAAGAATAGCGTCTCTTGTGGATAATTCCGAATAGATTATCTTAGCTTACGTCATCCTCAATCGCTGGTATGCATTCGTTTTGTGCTGACTTATGTGATTTCCGCTGCCCAAAAGATCACTCACTACTTAAATTGTCCCGCTTATTTAGCAAAGAATAGCGTCCTTTGTTGATAACTCCGTATAGATTATCTTAGCGTACGTCATCCTCAATAACTGGTATGCGTTCGTTTTGTGCTGACTTATGTGATTTCCGCTGCCCAAAAGATCATTCACTCCTTACTTGGTGCCGTTGATTTAGCGGAGAGTAACGTTCTGTGTAGCCAAGATCGAGGTCCATCGCATTAAACGCATCAGGCTTCCATTACGACAGTGTTTCCAGGGCCAAAGATTTAGCAGAGAGTAACGTTCTGTGTTCCATATTAAACCCATCAGACTTCCATTACAACCGTTTTTCCAGGGCCAAAGATTTAGCAGAGAGTAACGTTCTGTGATCCATATTATTAAATGCATCAGACTTCCATTACGACAGTGTTTCCAGGGCCAAAGATTTAGCAGAGTAAAGTTCTGTGATCCATATTATTAAATGCATCAGGCTTCCAATACGAGTTTTTCCAGGGCCAAAGATTTAAAAGAGTAACGTTCTGTGTTCCATATTATTAAACCCATCAGGCTTCCATTACAACAGTTTTTCCAGAGCCACAAATAAGATTAACCGAGTTTCCATGAGTGATTTTCCCGTTAAGACGTAGAAGTCGTGTAAAACTATAACTCTCTCGGTCTTTCAGCTTTTGTTAGGGGTAACGCTTAGCGGACTTTATTTGTTATTGTTTTTGTTTATGCCGTTGAGTTTCCTCGCTGTAAAAAAAAAAAAAAAGCCTCACAAAACAGTCCAAACTATCACTCTCTCGTTCTTTCTGCTTTTGTTCGGGGTAACGTTTAGCGGACTTTATTTGTTATTGTTTTTTGTTTATGCCCTTGAGTGTCCTCGCTGTAAAAAAAAAAAAGCCTCACAAAACAGTCCAAACTATCTCTCTCGTTCTTTCTGCTTTTGTTCGGGGTAACGTTTAGCGGACTTTATTTGTTATTGTTTTTGTTTATGCCCTTGAGCTGCCTCCCGCTGTTGAAAATAAAAGCCTCGCAAAACAGTCCATGGAAATCCCCGCACCTTCCACGAGAGGCTTTTCAAATATGCGATCTGAGGCTCCGATGAGTTTAAGAATACGGGACTGAGGTCGGTATTATGACACTCGCTTCTCACATCAGCTATTTCTAAAGGTCAAAGAGGGGGTCAATCGGGTTCTGATGAGTGTTTCTTGAGGTTCACGGTACAGAGGAAGGGTCACACTGCCACCAGGGACATAAAGCTACCTCTGGAAATGCCCACAACTCCTAAGAAAGCCTTGGCAAATTTGTGTTCTTGGGGGGCAAAATGTTTTATAATACGTCTCTGAGACAGAAGACCCACAACCAAGGCCAGGACCAAGACTCGAACCTTCTCCACGCACTGCCATGACACGCCTTCTCATTACACGCCGACCACCACCACCACTTCCTGCACACACACACACACACACGCACACAGACACACACACACCGTTAACATTATATACACCGCGCTGTCCCTCCTCCCCCACCTCTACTTCCATGTGGTGGTGGTGGTGGTGGTAAGGGTGTGGAGGTGAGGGGTTGATGGTGGTGGTGATGGTGGTGGTGATACTGTATCTCATTTGTTATTTTACTGTTTTTTTTACCTTTTGTTATTCTTGGCGTTATTTTTTTTTGGGGGGGTGTCTGTTAAGTTGGAGTTGTTTGCTTTCGTTTGTTTGATATTATACCAGTGTCTATATCCATAACTGTCTGCGTATCGATCAATCTATATATTTATCTATCGACACCTTTCTTTCTGTTTATTTGTCAGTCTGCCTCTGTGTTTCTGACTATACGTTATTAGTTTTTATATATTTATTTTTATAGTAAAGGAAACAGTTCAAGGGCAGAAAAAAAGGAAACAATAATGAAAAAAATCCCGCTACTCACTGCTCCTACGAAAGAGTCAAGAGGAGTGGCCGAAAGATAGGTCAATTTCGGGAGGGAGGTGTCCTGATATATTCAAACAACAACAACAAAAAAAAAAACATAATAAACGCAACATCAAAAATACTTCACCAACACGAACAAATAAACGAACTAACATCAAACTGGCCAAACAAGCAAACAAACCTTTAATTAAACAACAAAACAAACAGAAATAAGCAGAAAAAAACACGCCAACAGAAAATAAATAAAATAAACGAAGTAAACTCATTAGCATTATTACACACACACACACACACACACACACACACACACACACACACACACACACACACACACACACACACACATGCACACACCACATCTCCACCCCTCCACACACGGAAAGACATATTCACCACTTAACTGACGAACCCCCCATCTCTCTCTCTCTCTCTCTCTCTCTCTCTCTCTCTCTCTCTCTCTCTCTCTCTCTCTCTCTCTCTCTCTCTCTCTCTCTCTCTCTCTCTCTCTCTCTCTCTACCTGGGAAAGAGAAAGTGACGAAGGTGAGAAAGTTGAACTGATTAGGTAAAAATAGTAAATAGTGAGGAACCGAGCAAGGGGTGACGGTGGAGGTACTAGTGGAGTGGAGTGGAAAGAGTGGGAGAGAGAGAAGAGTGAAGTGAAGTGGAGTGGAGGAGTGGAGAAGTTGTGGAGTTATGAAGTGTGTGGTGGTGGAGATGGTAGTGGTTGAGTAGATAGTCACGCAACACAGGTGATGGTGGCGTGACAGTGACAGGGCGGTGGTTGTGGTGGTGGTGGTGATGGTGGTGGTGGTGGTGGTGGTGGTGTCTCCTTCGCTTTGTCAAATGAGAGTCATCAATAAAGACCTCTTGCGCCTCTTGATGGATGTGTGTGTGGCATGCGAGTTTTTGTTATCGTTGCTGCTGTTGTTGTTAGTGGTGGTGGTGGTGTTTGTGGAGATGGTGGTGCGTTGCTATTGTTGTTAGTGGTGGTGGTGGTGTTAGTAGTGGTGGTGGTGGTTGTTACTGTTGATGTCTTCATTCTTCTTCTCCTTCTTCTTCTTGTTCTTTTTTTCTCTTTGCCTTTATTCTTGTTTTATTCCTTTTACCTCTATCTTGTTTTTTTTTTTATTTGTTCTTCATATCTTCCTTTCCTCTTATCCCTATTCTTTACCCTCCATCCACTCAGTCACACACTCTCTCCTCTCCCAGCCTTACCACCCACCCAAATTCCTCTCCCTCCACCTCTTCTATCCAACCACACTCATCCACCTACCCACGCACTTTCTCCCTCCTCCCTCCTTCTTATCACACAAACTACCTCCCACCCTTCTCTCTTCACTAACACCTACCACCCACCCACACACATCCTCTCTCTCCCCCTCTCTGGTCTCTCTCCCTCTCTCCTTCCTTTTATCACGCGAACTAGGTACCTCCCAACCTCTTAATTCTTCCTTACCCACCCACATAAACTCCCACACACATCCTCTCTCTCCCTCTCTCATTTGCTCCTCAGTGTAATGGAGGCTCGCAGAAGGCTCTCATTGTGGCGTCCCGCGGCTTGGCAGACCACAAGGCGCGGCGCACATCGGGTAATGGCTCAAGGTACCTGTTTAGCACGCCACCTTCCGTCCCTCCGTTCCGAGCTGCATTTTATGATGATGAAGAATGGGATGGTGGTGCGTGTGGCTCCTTCTTGTTTTCTTCCTCTTCTTTTTCTTCGTCTCTTTTTCTCCCTCTTCTTCCTATCTTCTTCCACCTCCTACTCCTCTTCCTCCTCTTGTCTTTCTCCTTTTGTCTTCTTCCTCTTCTTACTCTTTTTCTTCCTCTTCTTCCTATCTTTCTTCCACCTGCTCCTCCTTTTCCTCCTCCTAATCCCACTTCTTGTCTTCCTCTTGTCTTCCTGTTTTCTGCCTCTTCATTTTCTTCATCTTACTCTTTTCCTCCCTCTTCTTCCTACCTTTCTTCCACTTGCTCCTCCTTTTCCTACTCCTCTTCCTCCTCTTGTCTTTCTCCTTTTGTCTTCTTCCTCTTCTTACTCTTTTTCTTCCTCTTCTTCCTATCTTTCTTCCACCTGCTCCTCCTTTTCCTCCTCCTCCTAATCCTGCTTCTTGTTTTCTTCCTCTTGTCTTCTTCTTCTTCTCACTCTTTCTTCCTCTTCTTCTCAGCTTTCTTCCGCCTGCACTTCCTCCTCCTCCTTCTCCTCCTCCAATTCTTCATCTTTCTTCTTTTCACGATATACACTTCCTTCTTTCTTCTCTCTCCTTCCCCTCTTCCTTTTCTTCTTGCATTGCTTTTTTTTTCTTTCTCCTCTTCTTTTATTATTTATACTTTCCACCTTCTCCTTCTTCCACTCTTTTCCTCTTCCTCTTCTTCCGGCAACTCTTCCTCCATACCTATTTTTTCTTTCTCATTTCTACCTTTTCTTCCTTCCACCTTCTCCTTCCACTCTTTCTTCTTCTTTCTCTCTTTCTCCTCTTCTTCCATGCCTTTTTTTTCTCCTCCTTCTACCTCTTCTTCCTTCCACCTTTTCCACCTTCCACTTTTTCACTATTTCTCCACTACATGTGTCGCTTTCTCACCCTCCTCCTCCTTCCCCTCTTTCCCCTTATCCTTTTCGCCCTCCTCGCCTTTTCCTCTTTTTCTACCTCTTCCTCTTCTTGACACTCCTCTTGACACTACTCCTCTTCAGAACACGTAACTCCCTTTTCCTCTCCCTCATCCTGTTCCAGTTTCTTCTTGCACTTTTCTTTTTTCTTCCTTTTCCTCCTCCTCCTCGTCTTCCTCTTCCACCTCTTATACCTCCCCCACATCCGCATCAACCCAAAAGAAAAAAAAAGAATAGTGAATGGAATATTGTTGAAGGCTTGGTGTTTTACGATTGAATTTGCCGCTGTGCTGGTGTTTATTCTTTGTTTTTTTCCTTATGTGAATGCTTCTTGTTGTTTGTTTATTAGATATATTGTGTCAGAATCCGGTAACTGTGGAAATCCGGAAATTGTGGCGTCTTGAAAGCATTTGAATTTGCTCCATTTTTCATCTCCTCCTCCTCCTCCTCAATTTATATATTTTTTTCCTTCTTTCCTTCACCTCTTTTTTTTTCTACTTCTCCCTCCTCCTCCTGTTCCTGCTCCTTTTCCCGCTTCTTCTTCTTCCTCTTCTTCTTCTTCTTCTTCTTCTTCTTCTTGCATGGCTTTTTATTACTCTATTTCTGCTTATCCCTTCTATCCTCCGCCTCTTCCATCCAGTCTTTTTCTTTTTCCTCTTCTTCCTCTTTCTTCTCCACCTCTTGCATGCGATTTTTTTCCTTCCTTCCTCCTCGTGTGTCATTTGTCTGTTTTTTCTCTCTCTCTCTCTCTCTCTCTCTCTCTCTCTCTCTCTCTCTCTCTCTCTCTCTCTCTCTCTCTCTCTCTCTCTCTCTCTCTCTCTCTCTCTCTCTCTCTCTCTCTCTCTCTCTCATGATATAAAGGTTTAAAACATATACATAACCCGGAAGTCAGTCAGTATTATATTGCTTTCTTTTATAGTTTTTTTTTTTTTAGTGGTGGCTCGTCGTTCTCATCCTGCAAGAAAATTGTTGGACTCAGCGTTATTTTATGTAATTTCTCATCGTTGTAAAAAATTCTGAAAATCTAAATATCGAAAATCTAGAGGAAGGTCAGGAAGTGGGAAGGAGGAGGAGTAGGAGGAATACATAGGAATACATAGGAAGAACAGACACCAGAAGACCTATCTGTCTATGGGGAGGGTGTCTGTTTACTACCGCTACTACTAGTAATCTACGTGTTGTAGGACAGGACAGAACAGATGAAGGAGGAGGAGGAGGAGGAGGAGGAGGAAGAGCAGGAGAAATAAGTATAAATATAAAAATACGTATATAAAAATGATAGTAATAACGGAAGTGATTAGGAGGAGGAGAAGGAGGAAGAGGAGGAGGAGGAGGAAAAGGAAGAGGATATATAAGAATAAAACTGTAAATAATAAAAATAGTAATAATAACAAGAATACGAAGAATAAGAAAGAGGCAAAGGATAACAAGGAAGGAAAAGAAGATCAGGGAATAAACAAACAACAACAACAACAACCACCACCACCACCACAACCACAACCACAACCACAACCACAACAAGATAAAACATACTACCAAAACAATACCTAACCTTACCTACACCTCCAACCCCAAAATCTACCCTCAGACAATAATCCATCCTCAGGTGTACCAGGTGTGCCAAAAAAAAAACACCCAAATAAACAGAGGGACAGGTGTGAGTTGCGTCAAGCAGATATCCCAAAGAATCCAGGTATCCCACGATCGTTAATTAAGCCTTTGAGTAATTACACCTGGAAATGCATGCGAAGAGTTGCTGGTTAAGGTAAGGAAAGAGAGGAAAGGGAAGGGCAAGGAAGGATTGAGAGGACAGGGGATGGCAAAGGGAAGGGAGGGGATGGGAAGGGAAAGTAAGGTGAGGGAATGGGGAGGGGAAGGGATGTGAAGGGAGAGTAAGATGTGTGTTTGGGAGATGACGATGAAAAATGAGGTTGTAGGGAAGTGAATTGGTGTAGTATGTAGAGTTTCCAAAAGGGAGGATAAGGGAAGGGGTAGGTAAAGTGTGAAGGGAGGATGAAGTGATAAGGGAGAAGGGGAGGGAGTATACACTGGGGAGGGAGAAAGGAGAGAAAAGAGGGTAAGTGGAAGATTAGTAGGTGCAAGGTATATGGGAGAGGGAAAGGGGATGAGGGAGAACAGGAAGAGGAAAGAAGATGGGAAGATAATGTTTAAAAGAACGATGGGAGAGAAGGAAGGAAGAGGAGGAGGAGAAAGGGGAGGAGTATTAGATAGATAATGAAGAGCAGGAAGAGGAGGAAGGAAGAGGTAACCGAGGGAGAAGAATAGGAGGGTAGAAAAAGGAATGACAGGAGGAGGAGGAGGAGGAGGAAGAGAAGGATAATGAAAAGCAGAAAGAGGAGGAAGGAAACGAAGGAGAAAAATGGAAAGGTAGAAAAAGGGGATGAATGAGGAGAAGAAGAAGGGGAAGCAGGAAGAGGAGGAGGAGGAGGAGGAGGAGGGAGGAAGGAGTGTTCGTACAAGTTAGCTAATATTTTCTGGTGTGTTATTTTGCTTTCGCGTTTTTATGTTTCACTCGTAAGGCGCGAATTTCACTACTTCAGGATATCCGGCGACCTTCCACAAATCACAGGGAAGAGGAAGAGGAAACGTGGAAACAGAGAAACACGGAAAAGCGGTCAACAGTAAGCAAGTCTGAATATAACGAGTCTGACTGTTATAATCTATTCGTCTGGTGTAATCTATTCGTCCTTCAATCTATTCGACCTGGTTTAATCTATTCGTCCTGGTGTAATCTATTCGTCCTGGTTTAATCTATTCGTCCTTGTTTAATCTATTCGTCCTGGTGTAATCTATTCGTCCTGGTGTAATCTATCCGCCTGGTTTAATCTATTCGTCCTGGTGTAATATATTCGTTCTGGTGTAATCTATTCGTCCTGGTGTAATCTATTCGTCCTGGTGTAATCTATCCGCCTGGTTTAATCTATCCGTCATTGCTTAATATAATCATTCTAGCGACGTGCGGAACTTATTAAAACTCTACAATCACTTAATCATTTACTGGTACGTTCACTTCACTTCTATAGCATCAAATTAACGGTCAGTGTGATTTTTTAAAGGATTGTATCGTTTTAGCACTAACTGTTTCTGCAGGAAGTTTGATCCAGTGGCGGATGACTCGAGTTGAGAGAGAAAAAAAATAACAACTGCATATTTCTGCATTGCATCACTCGGCTTGAATCGTTTGACCGCAAAATGCTGTGATAAGATTATGTAAAAGAAAAGTAGAGGAGGAGGAGGAGGAGGAGGAGGAGGAGGAGGATGTAAACGAAAACTAGGACACGAGAGAGAGAGAGAGAGAGAAAATAAACAGAGCATATAATATCTAAAATAAATCAAGACTCCCTGAAATACGGCAAAAGAGAAGTGGATATAAAATGAAAAACCAACCAACAGGAAGAGGAGGAGGAGGAGGAGGAGGAGGAGGAGGAGGAGGAGGAGGAGGATGTTAAGGAGATGAGGAGTCGGAGGGAGAACGCTCAGGTAATAGTGTTCAGGTGAGCGCCAATAAGCAAGGAGGAAATGGAAGGCAGGAAAAGCTTCATTACCTTAAGAGAGAGAGAGAGAGAGAGAGAGAGAGAGAGAGAGAGAGAGAGAAAAGACGAAATTAACATAAGTGAGATGAGAAACAGACGGAGGAAAACGAAAAGACAGACAGACAAACAAACATACAGATAAACAGACAGACAGACAGACAGATAAACAAACAGACAGATAGACAGACAGCTTGCTTTTTTGTATATATATTTTTCCATTAAACTGCTTCCTTTACTGTAAAAAAAAAAAAACCGGACAAAAAAAATAAGACAGGAAAGAAGCGGAATAGAATGATGAGAGAGAGAGAGAGAGAGAGAGAAGGAGAGACAGACAGACAGACAGACAGACAGACAGACAGGAGATCAAGAGGTTAGCAAGGTGATGACTGGCTGGAGGCATCTCTCAAATAATTCCCCTCTTCACATTGGTAAAGAGGCAATTTGAGGCCATTTCTGCTGCGCCGGGTTCGATTCTACTCTTATTTATGCCTTCTGAGGTTAGTCCGCCCTTATTTACGCGCCTTGCCAATGGAAAGGAAAATTGCAGTAGTATCAAGTCGAGGGAGTGCAAAGATGATTGATGTTTCCTTGATTTTCCTTTATTATTTTCCTTTTTTCCTTCTCCTGATGTTTCCTTGATGTTCCTTTATTGTTTTACTTTTTTTTCCTTCTCCTGATGTTTCCTTGATTTTCCTTTATTGTTTTCCTTTTTTTTTCCTTCTCTCGCCAAACTGACAGAGACGGAGACAATAAGATCCTGTGAAGTTTTTGTTTCAACCTTTTTTCTCTTTTCTAAGCTGCAGAGTTAGAGGTAGAAAAAAAGAGATAGGCAGATGATAGATAGATAGATAGGGATAGAAAAAGAGATAGGTAGACAGAAAGGAGATGGGTTGAAAGAAGATGAGAGTTAGGAGGATAGATGAAGGAATAGATGGCAGATGATAGATAGATAGATAGATAGGGATAGAAAGAGAGATAGGTAGATAAAGGGATAGGTAGACAGAAAAGAGATGATTATAAAGAAGAGAGTTAGGAGAGTAGATGAAGGAATAGATGGCAGATGATAGATAGATAGATAGATAGGGATAGAAAGAGAAATAGGTAGATAAAGGGATAGGTAGACAGAAAAGAGATGATTATAAAGAAGAGAGTTAGGAGAGTAGATGAAGGAATAGATGGCAGACGATAGATAGATAGATAGATAGGGATAGAAAGAGAGATAGGTAGACAGAAAAGAGATGACTATGAAGAAGAGAGTTGGGAGAATAAATGAAGGAATAGATAGGCAGATGATAGATAGATAGATAGGGATAGAAAGAGAGATAGGTAGATAAAGGGATAAGTAGACAGGAAAGAGATGAGTAGAATGAAGAGAGTTAGAAGGATAGATGTAGGAATAGATAGGTAGAGAGATTTTTTCCAAAGCTAGATTTCCATTTATTGTTTTCCATCTTTTTCTTCTCGCCAAACTGACAGAGACGAAGCCAATAAAATCATATTAATTTTTTCTTCATCTTTTTTGTATTTTCTTTGCAAAGTTAGATACAGACAGTTAGAATTGTGATGTTTTTCCGTTTTTTCCAAACTGACAGATTAAAAAAAAACATACAGACACAGTGAAGTGTTTTTGCCCATAGTTTTTTTCTTTGCAATCTGACAAATACACAGACAGACAGACAGACAGACAGACAGGTAGCCTCTCTGACCCCAAGACCCACTCCTCTCAATTTCTCCTATTTTTCTCATGATTTTTTTTTTTTGCCTTACTGACAGACACGTAGACAGACAGACAGGCGCAGTGAAGCATTGTCGTGACGGTGGTGAGAAATGGGAGATCAAAGGTGTGATGGCGTGATATATTGGTAACACTGGTGCACCCTCGTCCGTGTGTGTGTGTGTGCGTGTGTGTGTTTGTGTTAGATATAGTCAACATATTGTAAACAGTCATTTTTTTTCTCTTTCCTCTTCTACCTCATCCTTCTTCCCTCTTCTTCCTCCTTCCTCTCTTTTCTTCCTCTTCTTCCTCCTCCTCCTCTTCTTGCATGCCTTTTTTTCTCTCTTTATATCAAACCTCTTCCTCCTTCCATCTTCTCCTCCTCTTTCCGTTTTTCTTCCTCTTATACTCTTCTTTCTAGTGTTCATTGGGTGTAGTTTTGCTCACCACCACCACCACCACCACCACCACCTGAAACCCAGACACTCGAACTTTCAACCCACCTTCCTCCCCTCACCCCGTCCCCCCAAAATAAAAGAGAAATAAAAAAGAAACAGAAACAGAAAGCAAATCATCACCAATTTGTACCCAAACATCACACCTGAGAGCCTAAATTACCCTCACCTGCATTCAAGCCTTCAACACACACACCTTATCTGGATTTACCTGCCTCCCTAACCCCCCAAATACCTCCTCTTCAACCTTTGCCTCACCCCCCGCCTCCCAACTCTCTACCTCTTCTCACTAACCACCTCCCCTTCCTCCTCCTCCTCCTCCCCTCACCTGTATCACCTGTACCCCTTCACCCCCAGTAACCTTCACCTTGTCATCCTAACCCTTCACCCCTGTCCTTCTCCCTGTCCCACACCCCTGCAACCCTCCACCACTGCCTCACCCCCTCCAATTTTACCCCTCCACCTCAACCTTCCCTTAGTCTCACCCCCAACCCATGTTCCACACCCCTTGAGACCCTCCACCGCTCCCCCAGAAAATACATATATGCTTCCTTACTTATGGGACTTTCTATGCAACAGAGTGAGGTCATTCTTTGTTGATTTATACCATAAGGTGCTGGCTATCATGTGTTTGAAGATACCCTTAACTCAACCTAACCTAACCTGACAAAACCCCAAACAGTTAGTATAGGTCTTGACTCAGAAAATTCATATATGCTTCCTCACTAATAAGACTTCCTATACAACAAATTGGGGTCATTCTTTGTTGATTTATACTATAAGGTGCTGACAGTCGTGTGTTTGAAGATACCCTAAAAAAAAAGAAAATTCCCGAAAATTCCCAAAATTCCCGGGCCCTGAAAATTCTCTGAAACTTTTCTTGGAAAGTTTCTGTTTTTATCCGGAAACTTTCTAACCCTTTGTAATCCGCAGCCCTTCCAATCTTACTCCTGTTCCTCACCCCCCCTTGGTCTCACCTCTCCTCTACATCATCCCTTTTTACTCATATTTGTCCTCACCTCTCCATTAATTAACTCACTTTATCTTCTATTTACCTCACCCCTTTAACTCAGCCCTTGTCCTCACCTCAACCCCATGTCACCTCACCCTCTTGTCAACTCAATCCTTCTCTTCACCTCCATACCTCCCAGCCCCCTTTCACCTCCCCCCCCTAACTCAGCCCCTGTCTTCACTTCCCACCCCCCCCCCCAAAGGCAGCCAGTTATCATGCAGGAGACAGAACCCTCGCTAACGATTGGCATTACCCCCATTACCGCCTCGTGGCTGTCACTTTGCCCGCGTGACAAACACCAGCAGAGGAAGTGCTTGAGAAGTGTCGATCAGGTCGCCCTAGAGTGTTCTGGTGAAGGAAGAGAGGAAGAGGGAATTGATGAGAGAGAGAGAGAGAGAGAGAGAGAGAGAGAGAGAGAGAGAGAGAGAGAGAGAGAGAGGAAACTAAATACAAAAATAAATAATGAAAATAAAAACAGAATAATGATGTAAAAATAATGGATAATAGAAGCATATAAGGGTGAGGGATTAGAAGAAGAAAGGTGAGACAGAGAAGAGTGAGGCAGAGAGTTGTGGGTCGCCGCGTAGAACAAAGGTGTCGCAGCGCAGGTGTTAAAGGCTCACCGCCGAGACACCTGTTCAATTTCCTCCTTACTGCTTTTTAATGTTTTTTAGGATGACTACTTTTTGTTTTTTGTCCTCGTCTCGTCTCTCCATCCCGCCTTCTCTCTTCCTCCCTTGCCTCTTTCTTCTCTCCTTTCTCTCCTTCCTTGCAGCCACACTTTTTTTTTTTTACCTCCATTCTGCCTTTTTTCTTTATCTTCTGGTTCTTTTCTCTTCTCTCCATCCCGCCTTCTCTTTTCCTCCTTTATTTCGTTCTCCTTTCCTTTCTCTCCTTCCCTGCAGCCATACTCTCTTTCTTTACCTCCATTCTGCCTTTTTTCTTCATGTTCTGATTCTTTTCTTTTCCCTCCCTTGCTTCTTTCTTCATGTTCTGATTCTTTTCTTTTCCCTCCCTTGCTTCTTTCTTCTCTCCTTTCCTCCACCCAACGCTTTCACCCAGTCTCTTCCTTTACCTCCATTCCTCCATTTCCATTTATTCCCTACCCCGTCTCTTCCCTTCCTTGCCTCTTCCTCCTTCTCTCCCTCCTCCTCCTTCTTTCTCTCCTTTTCTTCATACAAAACTTGCCGCCCAAGAAAAAGGAAATACCCTTCTTTACCTCCATTCTTTTTTTACCTCTTTCCTCCATCCCACTTCTTCTTTCTTCCCTTGTCTCCTCCCTCTCTCTCACCTCCCTTCTTTTTTTAACTTTATTTTTCTCTTTTATTCATCTTTTTCTGTCTCTATCCCACCACCCCTTTCCTCCTTTGCCTCCTACCTTTCCTCCTATCCACCCACCTGCAACCTCTTCCTTTCTCCCCCCCCCCCCCATCTAACACCTGCAGAGCAATCCCCTTCTTGACCATATCATAAAGAGGTCATTAGTTATGGATCCGCCCAGGTCTTGCAGGTAAGGGAAGTGTAATTACGGCCCCGCGCAGGTACTTAACACCTGCAGAAGCTCCTCCCTTGGTACTCCTGACGGGGTAGTTGTTGTTAATGATGGTGGTGATGTAGAGGTGGTGGTAGTTATAGGGGTAATGGTGGTGGTGGTAGTGATAGTGGTCAAGGAAGTTCAAAAAGTGGTGTTGGTGTAGTAGTAGTAGTAGTAGTAGTAGTAGTAGTAGAAGTTGTTGTTGTTTTATTTTTAGTTGGAAGAGGAGGAAGGGGAGGGGGAAGGAGATGATGAATGGAAAAAAGGAAGAGGAAGAGGAGGAGGAAACATGGAAATGCGGGCAACAGAAAGCCGATTGGCTCATCACGAGGTTGCCCGCTCTGGTAATTTAATCTGCTCGACAATCACTTCGTACCTGCAGAGAAGATGAAAGCACTTGGGCATTCAATTTACTCCTAACGCAACTAAATAACGGTCCATTCAACTTTTAAAGGAGTCAATGGTATACGCATGTACCACGTCTGAGGGAAGAATGTTCCTATGACGGATGACTCGATTTGAGAAGTAACTCTTGCTTAATTAAATAGGTATCATCATCATCATCATTATCGTCATCATCATCATCATCAGAGGTAGTAGTAGTAGTTACACTCCCAAGCCTTTGTTAATAATTCCCCACTTTTCATAGTTTCATATATCTTTGTGTGAAAAGTGAAAGTATTTGAAAAGACGTTAATAGTGAGGCGAGAGAAAGGAGCAGGAAGAGGGAGAGGAAGAGAATCAGCTGCGGCAGCACGAGGAGGAGGAGGAGGAGGAGGAGGAGGAGGACGTTGTCGGTGGTGAATTAAGAAGACAGTGTTAATAATATCATCAGGTATAATACGAAAAAGGAGGAGGAGGAGGAGGAGGAGGAGGAGGAGGAGGAGGAGGAGGAGGTTATATGATTTGCTTCACTTTTGATATTTCCATTTCTCTTTTCTTTTTTCTTTATTTTATCCGTCCGTACTTTTAGATT
Source organism: Eriocheir sinensis (assembly GCF_024679095.1). Taxonomy (NCBI): domain Eukaryota; kingdom Metazoa; phylum Arthropoda; class Malacostraca; order Decapoda; family Varunidae; genus Eriocheir; species Eriocheir sinensis. The sequence continues at coordinate 9,456,285 of NC_066563.1, forward strand.
TTTGTTTTTTTTAATTTGTCTTTCTTTTATGTTTCTGTCGCTTCTCTTCTACTGTATCTGTCAGTCTGTCTGTTTGTTGTGTTTGTCCTTTCTTTTGTCCTTATTATATTTCTTTATTCTTTTCTCTTTTTCTTTCTTAACTCCTTTCTCTTTTCCTTCTCTCTAATTTCTTTTCTGTATTCTCTTTTTATTTATCTATTTTCCTTATTTTCTTTTTTCTTTTTTTAATTTCTCTCTCTCTCTCTCTCTCTCTCTCTCTCTCTCTCTCTCTCTCTCTCTCTCTCTCTCTCTCTCTCTCTCTCTCTCTCTCTCTCTCTCTCTCTCTCTCTCTCTCTCTCTCTCTCTCTCTCTCTCTCTCTCTCTCTCTCTCTCTCTCTCTCTCTCTCTCTCTCTCTCTCTCTCTCTCTCTCCTCCCTCCCTCCCTCCCTCCCCTTTCTCCCCTTCTCACCTGCACACACACACACACACACTCACACACACACACACACACACACACACACACACACACACACACACCTGATCATTATTATATACATTGTGTTTCACGGCTCAGGTGCTCAGCGGGATCCGTCTGGTAACGACTCTTCCGGCCCCTCCAGGACGCGGCCGCCAGGTGATTGTTACCTGAGCCAACTAATTAAGGATGTTCGTTATTGTTTGGGTCTCGGTGGCGTGGCGGTGTTTGGTATTATTATTATTAACATGTTCCCGCTATTGTGTTGATCAGAAGATTTTTGCGAGTGTTTTTTTTATATATAATTTTCATTGTTTTTCTGTTCGTATTTTGCTTTTTTATATAATTTTCGTTTTTATTTTCGTTCGTGTTTTTTTTTTATTTATGTTTCCTTTGGTTTTTGGTTGTCTGCTTTTTTCCTTCTATTTTTGTTTTTGTGTTTTTGATTTTTTTTAAAGTTTTATGTTTTCTTTGGTTGTTCTTTTTTCTATCGTCTATTTTTTTGCTTTTTTTCTTATTTTTTTCTACACGCTCTCTGTCTGTGTCTGTATGTATGTCTATCTGTCTGTCTGTCTGTCTGTGTGTGTCTGTCTTTTCTGTTTGTCTTTGTGTGTGTGTGTGTGTGTGTGTGTGTGTGTGTGTGTGTGGGTTACCTGTTTGCCTGCCTGTTAGTCTGTCACACACGCACACGCACACACAAACACACAAGAAAAATGAAAGAAAGAGAGCCTGCAGGAAATGAGGTAGGCGAGTGGAGAGGAAGGCAAAATAAAGTAAAAAAAGAAAAATGGAGTGAAAGAAGGATCTAATAAACACGACGAGAAGGGAGTGTGGGATAATTAGAGAGGAAAGGTGAGAAAAATAAGAGGAATTTAAGAGACAGGTAAAAAGAAGCTGGGTGAAGAGGAAGGGTGGCAAAAGAAGAGGAAGTTAAGAGGCAGGAAAAAAGTAGCTGGATGAAGAGGAAAGGTGGAAAAGAAGAGGAAGTTAAGAGACAGGAAAAAAGAGCTTGATGAAGAGGAAAGGTGGGAAAAAGAAGAGGAATTTAAAAGACAGGAAAAAGGATCTGGGTGAGGAGGAAAAACGTGAAAAAGGAAGGTGAAACATGGAGTGACTTAGCAGTGTTATGGAGGAAAATGAGAGGATGGGATGAAAGGAAATAGAAGAGTGGAATGAAGAGGGATGAACAGGATCACAAGATAGGATAGATGTTGACATTTTTTATTTATTTTTTTCTGTTCCTCTCTAATGATGGCTGAGGTACTAGTGGTTGTGTTTGAATATAATGAAGGAAGGAAAGGAGGGAAAGGAAGAGAAGGGAGAAAATATGTGGAATAGATGGGAATGGGCAGGAAGACAAGGTGGAATAGAGGTTGACATCTTTTAATTGCTTTTTTCTGTCCCTCTCTAATGATGGCTGAGGTACTAGTGGTTGTGTTTGAATATAATGAAGGAAGGAAAGGAGGGAAAGGAAGAGAAGGAAAAGAATGTGGAGTGGATGGGAATGGACAGGAAGACAAGATGGAATAGAGGTTGACATGATTTTATTGCTTTTTTCTCTCCCTCTCTAATGATGGCTGAGGTACTAGTGGTTGTGTTTGAAAATATTGAAGGAAAGGAAAGGAATGAAAAGAAATGTGGATTGGATGGGAATGAGCAGGACAAGATGAAATAAAGGTTGACATGTTTTTATTGCTTTCTCCTCTCCCTCTATAACAATGGCTGAGGTTCTAGTGTTTGTGTTTGAAAATAATGAAGGAAAGAGAGGAAGGAAAGGAAGAAAAGAAGAAAAACTGTGGAATGGAAAGTAAGAGAGAGGAAAACAATCATCTTCTCGTAATACTTTTCCTTCATGTGTATCTGTGGTGTTAGTGGTAATGTTTAAGGAAATGAAGGAAAGGAAGGAAGGAAAGGAAGAGAAGGAAAAAAAAATGTGGATTGGGAAGGAAGAGAGAGGCAAACAATCACCTTCTCATATCCCTTTTCCTTCATGTGTATCTGTGGTGTTAGTGGTAATGTTTAAGGAAATGAAGGAAAGGAAGGAAGGAGGGTAAGAAAAGAAGGAAAAGTACACATTGGGATGGAAATGATGAGCTATAGTAATAACCTTTTTAATAACCTACTTCCTCCCGTGACTTCGGTGATAGTGACGATGGTGTTTAAGGAAATAAAGAATAGAAGGAAGGAAGGAAGGGAAGAAAAGATGGAAAAGTGCAGAATGGGAGGGGAGAGAGAGCAGCCACAATCATCTTTTTAATAACCCTTTTCCTCCCTCTGTGACTGCGGTGGGCATGGTGGTGGTGGTGGTGGTGGTGGTTTGGTGGGTGTGATGTTGGTGTTGGTGGTGCTCATGTTGGAGGTGGTGATGGTGGTGGTAGTGAGGATGGTGAAGATGGTCATGTTGTTGTTGTTGGTAGTAATGGTCATGGTTATAGTTGTGGTTTTGGAAATGGTAGGGGTCGTAGGGGTGGTGGTGGTGGTGGTGGGTGTCCTGTTTCCCAAAATTAAGCCACTATCGTCCTGGTTAATGAGGCGCCGCACGGAAGGTAATCAGCGGGACAGGTGAGTCAAGTGATCCCCTTCGCGGCCCAACCTGCACTTAGCTCCAACCGCCCAAAAATCCGAGGCGAACTAATAACAGTGATCGCGGGATTTTTGGAGGACTTAAATGAGCCGGGATTCGTTCATTAGCCCCGTAATTACAGAAAAAAGAAGAGAACGAGGAGGAGATGATGATGAGGAGAGGATGCAGTCACCTCCGCGTGTGATTAGGAAGATGAATAGGCGCAGAAGGATGCGTTGGGTGAGATAATTGAGGATTTTTGTGTTGAATGCATGACGTTTACTGGACCTTAGGGTGACTCAATAGGCCAGGAATCGTTCTTTAACCCAGCGATTATTAAGAGAAAGATAGAAGGATGCAGTAAACTCTCTTGGTCAATGGTTGAGCATCAGGTGACGTTTGCTGGACTTAAGGATAACTTTAATAGGCCGGGATCCGTTTTTTAACCCAATAATTATGAAGAGAAAATATAAAGGATGGGATGCAGTAAATTCTCTCGGTCAGTGGGGGACTATATTCTTTTTTTTTTTGTATGAAGTGACATTTGGTAGACTCTAGGATGACTTAAATAGGCCGTGATCCACTCTTTAGCCCAATAATTATAAAAGAGATTAAATAAAGGAAGGGATGTAATAAGTTGTGTCTCATTCTCTCATTCAGTGGTGGAGTATTTTTTTTTCAATCAAGTGGTGTTTGCTGGGTTTTAGAAGGACATTGGTGAGGCAGGATTCCATTCATCAACCCAGTGATTATTAAGAAAAAAAAGATTAGAGGACGCGATAAATTGTGTCTCGATCAATGTTGGAGTATATATATATTTTTTGTATCCGGTGGAGTTTTTTGGGTTTTATTAAGTCACCTGGACACTTTAAGTTCAGGTATTAGAATGGCGTTGTGTTAAGTTGGAACCCAAAGATGTGTGTTGCTGTCTTTTCTTATATCGTCACCTTCCTAAACAAACCGTCTTAGTCATTATTTTCTACTTTACAGGAAATCAGAAAAGAACTTGTCATCATCTCATTTGGCTTAAGATTTAGGCAGAAATGAAAAGACCAATTCTAGAACTCTCGAACCTTGAATGACGAAGGCAACTTTACAAAAATGGGCGTCACATGATAAAAAAATTGATGTAGACAAAAACCTGGAAATTGATGAAAAGAGACTTAGGCAATTATTTTATGAGGGTGACGGTATGTTTTTACTTGAATTTACTTTATATTTTGTTGTGTAAGAGGTCTGATGTACCCGAAGTTGTTATTGATGCCTGACAATCCTAGTTCTTAAAATAGCACTGAATTAAGGAAAAATTTATAGGTGTGTGTTGTCGTTTTTATTGTATTATCTTCCTTCGATTTCCTAGGACTTTATATGTATTTTTTTTTTGTAATTGGTTTGATGTACGCGAAGTAAGTTTTAGCGCTTGGCACCTTAGACTCAGGTACTACTACTACTACTACTACTACAACTACTACTATTCTATTACGACAGTTACTACCTCTCCCACTCCCCTCAAGGACTCACCAGCGGATATAATAATTTCGCTAACTCTGACCTCTCCTCCAAAAATGGGGTGTAGTGAGTGAGGATCAAAACCAACGTTGCCAGATTGTCGTCCTCAGCCTCTTATATCTACCAACTTCCGACCCAAATCTGTCTCCTGGTCTCCAATAACTAGATTCATTTATATTTATCGTTAAAATAGTTAATTCCTGATGTTTCTTGGCAATAGTTAGGCGTCAAAATCCGGTAAATACCATGGTCTGAGTACGACAATCTGGCAACGGTATTCAAAAGGTGTGCGTTGCTATTTTGATTGTGTACATTGACTTCCATTTCTTTGCAGTTTGTATATTTTTTTATGTGATAAGTTTGGTGTACCCGAAGTATATTTTCAACGCTTGACACCTTGGCTTTAGTTCTTGAAATCAAAGTGTTGCAGTGCGTGAGAATCTAAAGGTCTGTGTTACCTCAATTGCATACTTTCACTACGATTTCCTTGCATTGCTGTTTTTTTCCTGTAATTATTTGCCTGATTGGTCGGTCTGCAGTAATTTTTTGACGCCCTGCATCTTAACTTCAGGTATTAAAATGAGGTTGTAATCAGTGAAAATTTGAGGTCTGTCTTGTTATTTTAATTGTATACTTTGATTTCCTTGCATTGCTGTTTTTTTCGTGTAATTATTCCTGTAATTTTTTGACGTGCTGCATCTTAACTTCAGGTATTAAAATGAGGTTGTAATCAGTGAAAATTTGAGGTCTGTCTTGTTATTTTAATTGTATACTTTGATTTCCTTGCATTGCTGTTTTTTTCTTGTAATTATTAGCCTGAGTGGTCTGTAGTAATTTTTGACGCGCTGCATCTTAACTTCAGGTATTAAAATGAGGTTGTAATCAGTGAAAATTTGAGGTCTGTCTTGTTATTTTAAATGTATACTCTTACTATGATTTCCTTGCATTACTTTTTTATTGTAATTATTGTCCAGGAGTAATTTTTGACGCGCGAGGACTCAATGCCGCCAGTAGAGTAGTGTTTTACTAAGTGAGACGTCGAAGGGATATATCTTTATTTTTTATCGCAGACTCTTACTTCCATTTCCCTTCATCATAATTTTTTTGTAATAACTTTTGATACACGCGGCGTAATCGGTGTAATTCGTATGAAAATTGTGCCAAATATCGCCAGCTGAGGTACTTAACTACGTGTAATATTTTGGGGCTTTCAGGAAATTAAACACTCCTCACCGCAAAACACACACACCTTAGCCTGGGATATCGCGGCGTCTGCAGTATATTGAGCCCCAGCGCTGAATTTATTGCTTCGTTGTGTGCCGGAAATAGCTGCCACTTACTGCGATGTTAATAAGATAAGCTGACTGTATTAGCGGCGATGCGTTCAGTAAATACACAGCTTGTTCCTCTACTTCGCTACAGCCTGAGGGGGGAGTATTAAAGGCTGGCGCTCTGTACATACCCTTAGCCATGCAGAAGGGAGTATTAAGACTGTAAGGCACTAATATATCGTCACCCTCATAAAATAATCGCCTAAGTAATTTTTCAGCGATTTCCAGGTGTTTGTTTATATCAGTTTTTCAACATGTGACGCCAAATTTTCGTATAGTTGCCTTCGTCATTCAGGGTTTGAGTGTTCTAGAAATGGGTTGGTATTGTCAATGCTCCCGCCCCTGACACCAACTATTTTCAAAGGCTAAAAAGGAGGTTAATCGAGTTCTAATGAGTGTTCTTTTAGGTTCACGGTACAGAAGAAGGCTCAGACTACCACCAGGGTCATAAAAGTACCCCTGGAAATGTCCTAAACTCCCACGAAAGACTAGTAAATTACGTGTTCTTGGGCGCAGAAATGTTTAAAAATATGGCCCTTAACCTTTTCATTTCCACCTAAATCTTAAGGCAAATGAGACAATGACAGTTCTTTTCTGATTTCCTGTAAAGTAGAAAATAACGAAGGTTACGATATATAGGTAGGTATCATGTATATATGTGTGGAATGTATACCGCATTTTTTTTTTACAGCAGAGGAGACAGTGCAAGGGCGTAAAAAAAAAGAAAAAAGAAAACAATAATTATAAAAAAAGCCCGCTACTTACTGCTCCTAGTTCTGTTTGGTGTCACAATGTTTAGGCGAGGTCATGACACTTCTCCATCCGAAATTGGCCCTCTCTTTTTGATCTCCCATTCTGTTTTCCGTATGGGAGAGGTGCATAGCGGTCTTTTTTTTTTTTTTTTTTTTTTTTTTACAACACAGGAGACAGCTCAAGGGCACAAAAAAAGGAAGCAATAATAAAAAAGCCCGCTACTCGCTGCTCCTACAAAAAAGAATCAAAAGAGGTGGCCGAAAGAGAGGTCAATTGTTTTTTTACGTATTGCCATTGAGTTTGTGAAGAGGGGGTGAAGGGGGGAGATTGTGGTAGTGGTTGTGGTTTTATTATTTTTGTTTTATTATTATTATGATTTTATTACAATTATTGCGTTTTCTCACTCCTGATCTTCTTGCATCTCTGTAATAAAAAATAAAAAAAGCTGTCTGCCCGGAACAACCCTTTCTACTACTACTTAAAAGCAACCTGTATCAGAATGATCAGCAAGAGATAACTGACACCATTAGCATAGAAGTAAATACACCTAGTTATCTATTTTGCTACAGCTCAACGCCATTATTACGATCTCTTTCTTCATACCCCATTTCCTTGAGGTCACGTCAGGGTTAGTGAGTAAATCTAGCACGCATATTTTACCTGTTAGTAATTGCTTGGCGGAAATAGGCCAGTGAAAAATTATAACTGGAAGTAAAGAATGTGGAATGTAACGAAGGGGGAAAATAGTTTTGAAATTGCCTTTGATTTATTAGTTGCTAATGATAAGGTTTCCGGAGCCTTGGAATGCGGTTTTGAAATTCATCAGCGTTTTAAATATTCACTTGAGGATGTCCTGTGAATTTGAGAACTATATGGCTTTTTTTTATATTTTTATTTATTTATTTAGAAATTTTTAGCAACAGACAAATATTCACACACCGACATATACATTAACGTTTTAACGGTTACGCGGAGGCAGGCGATATATATAGTTAGAATAGATGTAAATGGTGTCATTCAAAACACTATCTCATTTTTCCTTCTTTTTTTCTTTCATCATATTTGTCATCCTCTTTTTTTCTTTCATCCATATTTTTCCTTTTTTTCTATCACCCATATTTTTCCTCTTTTTTTTCACCCATATTTTTCCTTTTCTTTTTTAACTCTCCTCTTCTGTGTTTTTTTTTTCCTCTTTTCCCCTTTTATCCTTTCCGTTCTTTGTGTTCCTCTATCTTCCCTCTGTTTTATTTATTTTTAGACGTTCTAGCAACAGACAGATATTCACACACCGACAAATATATATAGTTAGAACAGATTTAAGTGGTGTCATTCAAAATCCTACCTCATTTTTCCCTCTTTTTTTTTTCTTTCACCCATAGTTTTCCTTTCTTTTATTTTAACTCTCCTCTTCTGTGTTTTTCTTCCCTCTTTTCCATTTTTTTCCTTTTCCCTTTCTGTCCCTCTATCTTCCCCCACAGGCGAGTACAGCTGCGTTCAAGAGACGAGCGATCATGCGAGAGTTCTCTTATTTTCGCACCACATCCCGGAAGCAGCAGTACTTAGTAACACTGATGAAAATATACTAGACGGCATTAGTGGCGTTACGAGGAATCAGAACGTCGACTATCAATTTCACCACACCAGAAAGGATTTAAGATCACTAGTTCTTATCTCTGTCATGACCCGGAAATTGCACTTTATAGCACTATTAAAAAACACGATAGACCGCACTATAGTGGTAATGTATGAGGAAATGACGGAAAGGAAGGAAGGGAGGAAGGAGGGGGAGAAAGGGGAAAAGGACAAAACGGGATGTAAGTGACGAGCTATATTAATAACCTTTTTGATAACCCTCTTCCCCCTGTGACTGCGGTGATAGTGATGATGGTGTTTTTTATAGTAATGATACGCGGAAAAAAAATATCGACCTATCCTTTCCAGTTCTTCTCCGTTCCATCACCAGGAAATAACACCTTAGAGCTCTATTAAAACCCGGTAGCAGCGGGGATCATGTTTCTTAATGGTCCCTCTAAGCGAGAAAAATGAGAAAAAATCATGACTCACATAAACCATTTCAAAATATATATCAACGCATTTATGATCAGTTTATGCATCATGTATTTTGGGGGGTTTATATCATGGCACAAATCTGGCCCGTCGCTGCTACACGGTAAAGCCACAAATTTGGCCCGTCGCTGCCGTCGCCTTGTGTCGCTGGCACGGTAAAAATTTTAAATTAAAAAGCTGCAACACGGGTAAACCAAAACCATTTGTCCTGCTACACGGGTAACGTAAGAATTTGGCAACGTCGCTGCTCGCGGGGTAAATAAGAATAGGAATAAGATTTGTATTATAGTGATGATATATGTGGAAAAAAAACCAAATGATAATAATAATAATACTGCCTAAAAAAGGACTAAAGGTTTTTACCCACCATCTTCATACCATCATCACGCGCGTGATGATCCCACTCAGCCTCCTATTTTTACATATTTACACCCCAAAACTGTCTCCTGGGCCATAGTACCTAGATTTATTTATATTTATCGCTACAGTCGTTGATTCCTGATGTCTTATGGTGATAATTATGTGTCAGAAACCGGTAAAAAGGATGCTCTGAGTACGACAATCTGCTCAGCCTCTTATTTTTACATATTTACACCCCCAAAACTGTCTCCTGGGCCTTAGTACCTAGATTTATTTATATTTATCGTTACAGTCGTTGATTCCTGATGTCTTATGGTGATAGTTATGTGTCAGAAACCGGTAAAAAGGATGCTCTGAGTACGACAATCTGCTCAGCCTCTTATTTTTACATATTTACACCCAAAAACTGTCTCCTGGGCCATAGTACCTAGATTTATTTATATTTATCGTTACAGTCGTTGATTCCTGATGTCTTATGGTGATAGTTAAGTGTCAGAAACCGGTAAAAAGAATGCTCTGAGTACGACAATCTGGCAACGTTGACTCCAGCACCAGGAAATAGCGCCATTTGAGAAGATGCGTGACACCTCTCCTCCCGAAATTGACCCCTCTTTCGGCCACCTCTTTGGATTCTTTTTAGGAGCAGCGAGTAGCGGGCTTTTTTCTTATTATTGTTTCCTTTTGTTGTGCCTTTGAGCTGTCTCCTTTGTTGTAAAAAAAATAAAACTATAGATAACATGTAGAGAAAACCCCCCCGCATACCATACCATTATACAACACCCTTACAGAACAAAGGTCGATGCTAGCCTTATATACCTCTGTAACCCGGTAGCTGCGGGGATCATGTCTTAAAAGCCCCTCTAAGCGAATTAATGAGAAAAAAAATCATCACTCACGCAAACCATTTTATAATATATATCAACGCATCTGTGATCAGTTTATGTATCGTCTATTTTTGGGGGGTTTATATTAAGGCAAAAATTTGGCCCATCGCTGGTAAGGTCACAAATTTGGCCCGTCGTTGCTACCGGGTTAACATCTCCCTGAAACTATCCTTTGATCATATACTTTACTGCATAGGTAGTGACGCTGGAGTCAGTACCCCATAACCTTTCATTCACACCACAGCCTGAGAGAGCAAAGGTTATTTATCTTTGTAATATCTCCCGGGAACTACCCTCTGAAACCCTAATGATAAGATAGTGTTCTTTATATATATTGACCTCTCTTCTGGCCAGTGAGTAGCAGTGAGTAGCGGGCTTTTTTTCATTATTGTTTCCTTGTTTTTGTCCTTGAGCCGTTTCCTTTGCTGTAAAAAAAACCGCTCTTTTCTTTTATAGGGGCAGTGCTAGTGCCCTTTTTTTGTTTTTATATATTTTACCCTTGAATTTTTTTTTTTACGGCAAAAATGGGACCCCCCCCCCCAAAAAAAAAAAAAGTCCGCTAAACATAACTGCCATAAACACTTAACAAGCATAACTGGCGCCACTGTAAAAATTGCCTGCGCCATGACGTGCTTGGGCCGACCATCTGGCCCCTGAAGAAAGCCTACCTGCGCTATAGGCGGGAATGTAAAAAAAAACAAAAAAAAAACACCCAAAACCGTTGCTCTGGTAAAAGAAGAAAAGATTGTAAGTCCTCCTTAACCCCTTGGATGCGGATTTCCTAAAAGAAGACATCACCAAGCTACAGGAGTGGAACAAAAAGTGGCTGCTACAATTTAGTGAAGAAAAATGTGTGGTCATGCATTTTGGGAGGGGAAATCCAGCATACCAGTACCACATGGGAAACACTCCACTACCCACCACAGAGGCACAGAAAGACTTGGGAGCATATGTTACCACGCTACCAGTGAAGGCGAAATCCGTGCCAATCGCAGCGGACGGGTTAATTTACCGTAATAAAAGAAGGTGACGCGTGAAGCCAGTACGTGAACCTCTCTATCGCACCGCAGTCTGAGGGTCTCGAGGTTGACGTGCCCTTATCAGCTGACCATCTGCCCCCGCACTGCCTTGCATTACCTCGCGTCGTTATTGGCAACGGTACAGTGAAAAGCGTCCCCCTCGGCGTGAAGCGTGTGAGAATGATAATGATGTTAGGTGTTTGGGGAGTGGAAGGGAAAGAGGTGGGGGTGTTGGGAGTTGAAGTGGTGATGGTGGTGGTAATGGTGGTGGTACGAAGGGTTTTTCAGAATGTTTTTTTTTTGTTATAATTGTTGTTGTTCTTATTATTTTTGCTTTTTTTTCTCTTCCTTACCTTTTGTATTTGTCTGATCTCTCCCTCTCTCGTGCTAAATTAAAAGGAAAGCACAATAATTTTTAAGTCAAGGTCCGTGAATTTAAAAACCACCAACTTAAAAAAAACGAAACTTTAAAAAGAAAACAACTGAAATGGACTGATTCATGTGAAGGGGAACAAAACTATAAGAAAAAAAAAACCACAAATAGATTAACTCAAACAAAAGAGAACAAAACTCAGAGCAAAGGAAAGAAAAATGAAAATAAAACACCGATACCAACACTTTCTACTTTATTTATTTCACGGCGCCAGTCCACGCGTGACCGACCGTGTGTGTACTTCCTTCATACAGGCTCCCTACCTACCTACCTACCTACGTACATAAATACTTAGTTACAGGATCACTATGGTACAGCCGAGTATACAAATAATAGTCTCTAGCACTCCTACTACTGACACCACTACCTACGTCACGTCACCTCTCATTAAGGGACGCACAGGTAAATTAAGAGTGACCTATACCTGCAGAGTCACCTGTTGGGTCTAATAGTCTTTCGGACATTGTTTTAAAGCTCAAGAAAAATGTTTTAAGTATAATATTTATCACTTTTTGGATGCCTCTTTCTTTCCTGCCCTAATGAGGTTACCTGTGCTGGGTCACCTGTCTGTTGGTTTGGGTAATTAGTCTCTCAGAAGTGTGTATTAAAGCTCATCACCTTTGTTTTTGTAATCCACCTTTCTTGATTGGCTCACAGGTGTAAATAGAGGTGGTCCGTAGACTTGAGTTACCTGTTGGGTTTAATTATTTACCAAGTCTTTCGGAATTATATTAAAGTTAAAGCTCGAGGAAATAATACTATGTTCACTTTCACTTTTTTTTTGCACGCGTCGTTCCTTGATTGGCTCATATATAAAGGTGGTCTATTGACTCGAGTTACCTGTTGAGTTTCATTATTTACCAAGTCTTTCAGAAATATATTAACAGCTCAGCAAGGTATTATTATGTCCACTTTCACTGTTCTTGTACTCCACCTTCCTTGATTGGCTCACAGGTATAGATGAAGGTGAAATTTATTAAAGCTCAAGAAAATATCAAATACTATCATAATTATCACCGGTTTTGTAAGAGTTCGTACACCTGAGCTTAATTCTTATCACAGGTAAAAATAAAGGTAATCCTGAGCCACCTATTATCAAACATTTTGGGGCTTACACGTCCACATTTGATAAGGTTTTCGTACTGATTTTTGATATTTCCATGGCAGGTGTTATGATCCTAGTGATAATTTTACAAGACTTTCCTCACCATGGACGTGAAAGACACTCCTGGGAACCCGACTAATCTCCTTTGTTACCTTTGAAAAAAAATATTGTTGGTAGATTCGAAAGCGTCACTAATCCCAGCAAAAACGTATCAAGTAGCCTCATCACTATCACTGTTTAGTTTGATTAATACTGAATAAGCTGTTGGGTTACGTTATCCTTTCTGAAATGTCTCGAACCAGAAAGAGAGAAAAAAATAACTCGGATCATCACAATCGCTGTTTCTGCAAGAGTTCAGTTACCTGCGTCTAATCCTTTCCCTCAGGCTTGGAAGACAGAAAGAAAAATAAATGGAAGAAAGAAAAAAAATCAAACTGAGTAAACTGTTGGGTGAGATATCAAACCAGAAAGAAAAAAAATTTACCAAGATCATCAAAATCACTATTCCTGCCAGAGTTTATTTACGTGCGTCTAATCCTTTCCCTCAGGCTTGGAAGACAGAAAAAAAAAAAATGGAAGAAAGAAAAAAAATCAAACTGAGTAAACTGTTGGGTGAGATACCAAACCAGAAAGAAAAAAAAATAACCAGGATCATCACAATCACTATTCCTGCCAGAGTTTATTTACCTGCGTCTAGTCCTTTCACTCAGACTCGGGAGACAGAAAGAAAAATAAATGGAAGAAAGGAAAAAAAAATCAAACTGAGTAAACTGTTGGGTGAGATACCAAACCAGAAAGAAAAAAAAATAACCAGGATCATCACAATCACTATTCCTGCCAGAGTTCATTTACCTGCGTTTAATCGTCTCACCCAAGTTTGAAAGAAAGACAAAAATAGAAAGAAGAAAATCACACTTCCTGATCTTCTTCACCGTATCAGACTCGGATAACCTTTGATCGACTATTGGGGAACAGAACCACAAGGCGAACAAAAATAATGGCATTGTTATTTTAATGATGGTGAGACTCGAGACGCTCTTCTTGTACTGCGCCGAATTTCAAAGGCCCACAAATCACTCCTTGGGGGGGATCACCTGTGTGCGGGAGTCACCTGGAGTCACTATGACCCAGGTGTAGGAGGCGCTGGTGTGACTCGGCCCGCTGCTGAGTCACGCGGCCGCCCTGAGTCACGAAGAGTCGGTCAGGGCGGGAAGATGTCTCGCGCGGGAGTCCTTTTAATAGCGTTTTGGGTCGTTTCCGGGGCGTGTTCGAGGGGGTGGGGGAGGTGGAGGGAGGGCAGGTCCAAAGGGGTGTGGGATTCGGTGGGAGATGAGGTGGGAAGTGGGGGGAAGCAGAGGGTGGGGTGGGGTATAATGGATGGAGTGCGGGGGAGGTGAGGGAGAGGTGGGTGAGGTGGACGTGGAAGGGGGAGACAAAGGGCGAGGGGATCCAAGGAGGTGAGGGAAGGGGGAGTTGATGTGGAAGATGGGGTTTGTGTGTAGGGGCTTGATTGTGTGGGGCGTGGGTAGGGGGTAGCAGGGAACATAGGGATGGGTTAGTGGGGAAGGTGAAGGACGAACGGATGGAGGAGAGAGGGGAAGGAAAAGGGTGGTGAGGTATAAATTGGAGAGGTAAGTTATCGGGGAGGTGGAGGGGGGTGGTATGAAGTGTACTGGAAGGCAGGCACAATAGGAAGGGGGAGGGGAGAACAAGGGGGAGGAAAAAATAGGGGGCGTAGGTGGAGGAGTTAGTTTTGGGGGAGATGAAAAAAGGAGAGTGGGGGTGGGTGGGAGGCGATGGGGATGAAAGGGGAGAGTATGGGGGGGCAGGGTGGAGATGGGAGGTGATGGGGGGAGGGGGAGAGGGGAGGCGATGGGGATGAAAGGGGAGAGTATGGGGGGGCAGGGTGGAGATGGGAGGTGATGAGGGGCAGGGGGAGAGGGGAGGCGACGGGCGATGGGGGGAGGAGGGTGAAGGAGGGGCAGGGTCATGGAAAGCCCGCGGAAAAACTGTCACAACTTTCTCATTATCAGCGTTCCGGGGTTCGACAGGATGCTTCTGTGAACTCTTCCGCCGCCGCCGTGTTCTACGAAGCAATGATTGAAACCTCCTTCCTTTGTCTCGCGCGGAGGTTCTCAGGACGGAGTGAAAACTTTTCCTTCGCCAAATTACTCGCGGCGCGCACGGAGATAATTCGGCGCGTGTTATCGCCGGCACAAAAGGCTCGGTTGTCTTAGTCAGGTGTGTGAATGCCTTGAGTTCCACGTCGCTTCTTTATTCCTCTTCGCTTTTCACTGATTTCATGTTCATTATTTGGAGTCACTAATGAGGCACTTGTTATATTTTTTTCTTTTTACGAAAATAAGCCACGGTATATATTTTTATTTCACTGATTTCACTGCTCATTATTCAGTCACTTATCTGCCACTGTAGTTTTATTTTCTCATTTTCCAACAATAAATTGCACCATTTTTTTTTGTTTCAGTGATTGCACTCATCATTATTTCGTCACTAATAGCAACTGTAGTTATATTATTTTTTCTTTTTTCCTTTTCACTGATTTTACTGTTCATTATATTGTCAATTAAAAGGCACCATAGTTATATTTGTAGTTACATTTTCTCTTTTCATATTTGCATTTCACTGATTTCCCTGCTCATTACATGGTCACTCGTTATATTTTCTCATTTATTTATATTCCACTAATTTCACTCCCTTATTTAGTCACTTTGCCACTGTAGCTATATTCTCTCTTTTTACAATGATAAACCACACTTCATTCACAAGAGTATTCACTTGCCTAACCACTTTTCCTCCCAAGCAGCGACCAAACTCACCACTTCTCTCCGCTTGTACAGAAACGTATGTAAAGGCAACCACAAACGTTCCTCCGCGACACACACCTTTTCCATACACTTTTATAAGTACATTGAGGCACTTCCACGGTCTGAGAGTCCTCGTGCATCCTCACAAACACACACTGAGGTAATACTGGGGCTATGGCGTGGTGTGGCCTGGTGTGGCGAGGTGTGGCGTGGGTTTGTGAGGCGGCGTGGTATAGTATAGTCTGACATGGCGTGAACTTTTTTAGTAATCCTGGGCACTGGATGAAGGCAGGACCGCGATGACCGGCTTTCTATCTGTTTGTCTGTCTGTCTATCTCGATGGCTGGGTGGGGGGATGCATGGTTGACAGACTGGGTGGTTCCTATGTCTTGTCTGTCTGTCTGGTTGGGTGGACGGGTGTATGGCTGACAGACTGGATGAATGGCTAGCTCGATGGCAGGGTTCCTATCAGTCTATCTGTCTGTTTGGTTTAGTAGACGGTTACATGGCTGACAGATTGGCTGGTTTCTATATGTCTGTCTGTCTGTCTGGTTGGGTGGACGGGTGCATGGCTGGCAGACTGGCTGGATGCATGGCTGGTTGGCTTGGGTGTCGGTCAGGATACTCCCCAACAGAACCACACACTTTTTAATGATCCCGGTAATTACACTTATAAACACCCTGGGAAGTCGAAGGTGTGAAGACCGTGTGTCCTTTAGGGTTACCATCACACCTGTTGCCTGCCGCCTCTTCCCCTGCCTCCCCTGCTTCCGGACGAGGGGCGGAAGGGGAGGATGGAGAGGAAGGGGAAGAGTTTTAAGGTGGGGTCTTTTCCTGCAGGTAATGACGGGGGTGGGGGGGGCGTAACTTAGCCATGTCCAGGTGATTCATTAAGGACCATTGATCAGGAAGACTCGTATGAACCCTTTAGAACCTCATCTGTGTGTGTGTATGGGTGGGTGGATGTGGGTGTGAGTGTGGGTGTGTTTATTGGTTGAAATACTGGTTGAAATACTGGCGTGGGTGTGTGTATGAGTGTTGGTGTGCTGTGTGTGGGTGTGTTAGTGTGTGGGTGTGTGTCTACTGCTTGAAATAGTGGGCGAGGGCTGCTTGAGTCGGCGTGGGCGGGTACAGGACTCTGGGTGCGACGAGGGTGGGCGGGGAGGAGGTGCTGGTGTTGCCCACGGTGGTGAGGGCGGGCAGCGAGGGCGTGCCGTCCAGGGAGGGCGTGGAGGCGGGGGACACTGCCGCCGCCGTCCTGCTGAGCGCCGCTAGCTGGGCCTGGCGGGGGGAAGGGAGGCTGAGTATTGGGACGACGTGAGGAAGTTGCTGTTGCTGACGTCATTGTGTCTGAGGTAATGCTGACTCTCTTCTTGTGTGAATGTCTGACTGATTGACTGACTGTGATTTACTGATCCCCTGGCTTTTAACTGACTGGCTTTCTAGGTGACTGACATTCTGACTGGATGATTGAGTAACTGACTGACTGACTGACTGACTGACTGACTGACTGTGGTACTGACCCCCTGACTGATTGTATGAGTGACTGACTGACTGATATTCTCACCGGCTGACTGACTGACTGACTGACTGACTGACGGACTATCCCCTGACTAACAAATGACTTAGCAAACCTCTTCCTCTTTCTCTCCTCTCTCCTCACATCTTCCTTCCTCAATAAACTCCTCCTCCTCCTCCTCCTCCTCCTCCTTCCCCCCCATACTCACATGTCTGTAGTAGAGGTCCATGGAAGACGAGAGGGCGGCCATGGAGGAGAGGGCGCCCACGGCAGAGAGGTGGGCGGGGTGTGACGGCGTGGGCAGCGTGGGCGGGGTCGCGTAGGGCCAGTAACCACCCATCAGCCGCCCATATCCGCCCTCCGCCAGCAGCTCAAGACCTACTGCTGTTTGTCGCTTCCACTTCGTTCTGCAAGAGTCAAGGGGGAGGCTTTAGTCGGGTGGTTTAACCTGGTAGCTGCGGGGATCATGTTCCTTAAAGGCCCCTCTAAGCGAGAAAAATGAGAAAAAATCATCACTCACACAAACCATTTTATAATATATATCAAGGCATTTGTGATCAGTTTATGCATCATCTATTTTTGGGGGTTTCTATCATGGCACAAATTTGGCCCGTCGCTGCTACCGGGTCAAGGGGATTGTTTAGGGTCATATACTTGAACATATTAGACAAGGCTTTCGTAGGGATTTTGGGCATTTCCAGGGGTAGTCTTAAGATCCTAGTGATAGTTTGACTCATCTTCTGTACCATGAACGTGGAAAGACACTCATCAGAACTTTATTTATATCCTTTTCGGCCTTTGGAAATAGTTGGGGTGTGAGGCGGAAGCGTCTGACCAACCAACCGACCTTAAGTCTTTCGTTCACCCAGTGGAGTTACACGTGACTCATCTCCTGTCTTAGTGGTGACTCAGCAGACCTACTTACTAGCAACTTTTATGAGTCATGGCGTCTCAACATAACATAGTTAGTTATTCAGTTAGTCAATCAATCAGGAAATAGTTATTAAGTTATTCATTTAGTTAGTCAATCACTCAGAAAATCAGTCAGTCAGTTATTTATATATTCAATTATGTAGTTAGTTAGTTAATTGACCCCTTGGAAAGCACAGTTCACTTCACACACACAAAAAAAAATACATTCAACTTTTGGTCCAACACAAGAGGAAATGTAAGACTGCAAACAAAGTAACCAAATATGAAACACGAACGCCGTCACCGCAGCGTCTCAACCACCGACACCACAAGCACTTCCTTCTCCTCATTTGTCTCCTCCTCCTCCTCCTCCTCCTGCCCCTTCTCTTCCTCTGTCTCCTGTTCATGTTCTTGCTCCTGCTCTTCATGCTACTCCACTCCTCCTCCTCGTCTTCTCCTCTTCATTTTGTTTCTCTTTCTTCTCCTCCTCCTCCTTCCTTCTCAATCTCCTCCTCTTGATCTGCTTCTCCCCCTCCTCTCCCTTCAAGGCCACTCTTTATTTATGGATCAAAGAAAGATGCCAAGGGTTGAAGACAGTAAATCAACAAGAGTCCAGTAATTCTAGTTCATGTAAAGAGAAAAGAGGATGATGGTGAACGATAAGAAAATGTTTAATTCTGAAAGGTTCTTGATACTTCCCATCTTGAAGGCGTGTATGTGTTAGAGAGAGGTCTAGGGATGAATGTAGTAACTTAAAAATACAAAAGAAATATTCCTTCATAAAGAGAATGCTTATGGATGAGGTAAAGTTTAGTTCCAGATGCGTTCAAGTCGTAGGAAGCCGGAAATGCAGTCACAAGAAACACCTGACCTTGTTTTTCTTTTTTTCCCTTTTTTATCACCGTCACTGAGGGTCAAAGAAGGTAATGGAAAGGGTGTTTTAATTTCCTTTGACACCTGTTTTTGCGCACCTTTCTTTCTTCAGTTGCATTGCTCTTCTCTTTTTTTTTCTTGTTTTGTTTTGTCGCTTCCATGGTTTTGTCCGTTGATTGTGGTTATAATTGTGGCGTCTAGTGGTGTTTGTTTTTGTGTTTCTCTTAGTCTTTGTGTGTGTGTGTGTGTGTGTGTGTGTGTGTGTGTGTGTGTGTGTGTGTGTGTGTGTGTGTGTCTCTCTCTCTCTCTCTCTCTCTCTCTCTCTCTCTCTCTCTCTCTCTCTCTCTCTCTCTCTCTCTCTCTCTCTCTCTCTCTCTCTCTCTCTCTCTCTCTCTCTCTCTCTCTCTCTCTCTCCTACCTTTTCCCAAGACTCAGGTGTGGCAGGAAAAATGACTCATTATTTGCACCTGAGGGACCATTGTTTACCTGGGCAGGTGATCACGCCGCGTCAACAAGTGGGAGGGAGGAAAAAGGGAGGGAGGGAGGGAGGAGAGAGAGAGGGATATATATGCAGGAGAAGAGGGAGGAAGTTAGGGGGGAAGGGGTGGGGCGGCAGAAAAGAGGGAGAGATGCAAGTGGGTAGGGAGGGACGGAGGGAATGAAGGACAGGTAAGAAGGGAAGGGAAAAAAGGAGAAGAGTAGATAAAGTAGATGTAGGAAAAGGAGGAGAAAGGGAAGGGAGGCTGAGTGGGATGGAAGGAAAGGAGAGCTGAGAGTAAGGATGACAGGAGAGAAGAGATGTAGAGGCAGAGGAAAAGGAGAGATAAGAAAGGAAGGGGTAGAGGGAGAAAAGTAGATATAGGAGATGGAGAAAGGGAAGAGAGACTAGATGGAACGAAAGGAAAGAGGGAGAGACGGAGTGGAGGAGAGATGCAGGGACGGAGGAAAAGGAGGAGAGAGGTAAGAAGGGAAGGAAAAGAGGGAGGAAAGTAAAAAGGGGTAAGTAGAACAGAGAATAAGGAGGGAAAATATACAAATAAAAGGGAAGAATAAGGAAGCTGGGAGGAAAGATGTCAAAAGGGAGGGAAAGAGAGAGAGAGAGAGAGAGAGAGAGAGAGAGAGAGAGAGAGAGAGAGAGAGAGGTAGTAAAATAGGAGAAACGGAGGATAAGTAAGGAATAGAGAGATAAAGGATGAAAGAGTAAAATATGAAATAAAAGAAGAAGGAAGAGATAGAGATGAATGAACAGGAAAGAAGATGAAAAAAGGAAATGACGAAAGAGGAATGAGGAAATAGAGAATGAAAGAGCACAAAAAAAAAATGAAGTAAAAAAAAAGAGCAATCAGTAAAAAGAAAGGAATGAACAAGAAAATAAAAAGATAAACAAGGAATGACGAAAGAGACCAGGCAGGAATAGCGGTCAGGATGGTGAAGGTAGCGATGGTGAGATAATGACAGTGATTGTGGTGGTGGTGGTGGTGGTGTTGATGATGGTGATGGAGGTGGTCTGGCGCGGCGGTGGTGGTGATGGTGGCGTCAGGGATTCTGGGAAAGCTAACGTGGTGATGATAGAGGTCTTATTGGTGATGATTCATGGAGTGGTGGTGGTGGTGGTGGTGGTGGTAGGGGTGTTAGATGTTATGGGGTAGTTGATGAGGTGATGATGATTTTAGTGGTGATGGTGGTGTTACGAATGTGGTGATGGGAGTGGTCCTATTTGTGGTAGTTGGTGATGATGGTGATGATACTGTGGTGATGATCTTAGTGGGTGGTGGTGATGCTTAATGACATAGATACTAATAGTTTCAGTAGCTTTAAATGCGGTGACGAATGCCAACGTAAATATAATAGTGGTGGTGGTGGTGGTGGTGGTTGCAGGTGGTGATGTACCTTGCGGCCATTTTGGTGATGTTAGTGGTTATTTTGGGGGAAGAAGTGGCTGGTGTGGTGTTCTGGTAGCAATTATGTTGATGGAGATGGTCATTATAGTAGTAGTAGTAGTAGTAGTAGTAGTAGTAGCAGTAGTAATAGTAGTAGTTGTAGTAAGTAGTAGCAGTAGCAGTAGCAGTAGTAGTAGTAGTAGTAGCAACAGTAGTAGTGGTAGTAATAGTAGTAGTAGTAATAGCAGTAACAGCAGGAGGCATATTATTTGTGGCAACATCATAATACAATAACATTAATTTTAAGACTTGATTGCGATTACACACCATGGCAACAGTTAGGAAGGGAAGAGAGAAGGGAACAGAAGCAGCCATGGTAATAACTGTACACATACTGGCTTAAAGTATTTCTGTTGTCACTGTTATTGTTATTGTTGTCATTATTTGCGGTGTTGAATGAGGTGGTGTCAGTGGAGGTGGCAATGATAGTAGTGGTGGTGAAGGTGGTAGTGGTGGTGGTGGTTGTGGTGAGTGGAGTAAACGCAGCTGACGTTATCACCAAAGAAACTCATCACTTCAGCGACAGACAGACAAATAAGCGAAGTTCCTGGTGATTCGTCATCCACCTGGCGGCTGACTGATCCATAAACACCAGGGAAAACGATGAACACTTTTACAGAACAATCGAATGCCGCCTTTAAAAGATTCGAGTCCCACTTTTAACGGAATCAAATCGCACTTTTTAAATATTTGAATTCCACTTTTAGAAGAGGAATCGAAGTCTCTTTAGAATTGCACTTTTAGAATTGTACCTTTGTAAGAAAAAGAAGAAGAAAAAGAAGAAAAGGAAGAAGAAAAAGAAGAAGAAGAAGAAGAAGAAAAAGAAGAAAAGAAGAAAAAGAAGAAAAAGAAGAAGAAGAAGAAGAGGAAGAAAAAGAAGATGAATGAATGAATGAAGGAAGGAAGGAAGGAAGGAAGGAAGAAAGGAAGGTAAGAAAGAAAGGAAATGGAAAACGAAAACGAAAAAGGGACTCACATCCTTTGAATCAACCTTAGAATCGCACTCTTAAAAGAATCGAGTCACATACACACACACACACACACACACACACACACACACACACACACACACACACACACACATCATCAGGAAGGAGCGACGTCGTTTTTCCCACAGCAATTACCGTTTCGTCCCCGCCGCGTCCACCTGACAAATGATCCTTCTCCGCCGTTAAAGTAAAACTACAATTTCTGTTTGCAGTGTCGCCGGGCCGTTGCGAAGCCTCTGTCCGCCTGGCTTAATCAATTGCACAGATTACACTCCACGCCGCGGAAATGGTCCCCGCTAATGGCCCGACAGGTGTTGCCAGTAATGCAGGTGTCGCCCCGAGTGTACGAGGCCTTAATGTTGACAGATGGAGTTGGTATCGTTGATTTCCCGTGTTCGGCAGCCGGCGCGTTGACCCCTCACTCCTGCCCGCACTCACTTGTCGCCTGTTTATTTCACTTACTTGGGAACGCTGTCACATCTTCCCCTTTTCCTGGGCTTCGGGGTTGACATATAGCATTGGTAGTACTGATAGTATATATTTTCCTTCACTTTTCAACTGCCTCTTTCTTTATTTTATTTAACACAAGCTATAAAAAACTAGGATGCTTACAATTACACCTTTCCCCCTTTCAAAGATTTACTGATGGCATTGGTAGTATTGATAGTATTGGTAAAATTAATCTTCCCTCCTGAACTTATTAGCTAGTACCTATTTGTTTCTTACATATGAAGAAAAGAACATCAGCAAATAGAAAGTTCATATCACACTTTCTTCTCCCATTCAGAGATTTATAGTTGTCATTGGTAGTACTGATCTTCCTTTCCTTTCCACGCTTCTACACTTCTACACTTTCTACACTTAGTGCGTAACAATACACGTACCAGCTACCTGTTTCTTTCACTTACCCAAAAATACAAGAACATAAACTGTAAGTCGCACGTTCGTTATCACATTTCCTCTTCCGATTTAAAGATTTATAGATAGCATTTTTAGCCATGATTTCCCTTGTTGAGCAGAGCACGTTGACTCCTACCTCCTACAACTTCCTACACTCACCCGTTCCTGATTTCATTCACTTCAGAGGATAACAACGTAAAGATTCAGTAACACGTTCAATGCCATTCTTCCTCTTCCTGCATAACAGTTTAATGCTGAAAGATACCAGTAATTGTATTGACAGTACCAGTAATATTGATCTTCCTTCCTGCACTCGTCCCTTGCTTGTTCTTTCACTTCAGCATTATAAGAACGCAAGGAATCAGTAACATTTCCACTGTCATCCTTCCTGTTCCTGTACAAGGGCTTAATGCTGAGAGACGGCATTAGAGGAAGAGGAAGAGGAAGGTAAGAGATGATTCACGGAGAGACTTGTAACGGATAGAGGAGGAGCAATAAGATAGATAGGAATAAAGAAGGGGAAGAGAAGGAAAATTGAAAGAGTAGAGACTCGTAGTGATAGAGGAGGAGGAAGAGTCGGAGGAGGAACAATAAGAGAGATGGAAATAAAGAAGGGGAAGAGAAGGAAACGAGAAAGAGGAGAGACTCGTTGTGATAGATTAGGATGAAGGATTGAAGGAGGAATTAGAAAGGAGAAAGATAGAAAAAAAGAAGGGAAAGACAAGGGAAAGAGTAAGAGGAATTGGCATTTTAATCTTCTTTCCTTCACTATCTCGTTGCCCATTGCCTTTCCTTGCTTCAGAACACAAGAGCATAACGTCACCTTCATAAAATAATCGCCTAAGTAATTTTTCAGCGATTTCCCGGTTTTCTTCTACATCAATTTTTCAACATGTGATGCCCATTTTTGTATAGTTGCCTTCATCATTCAGGGTTTGAGTGGTCTAGAATTGGCCTTTTCGTTTCTGCCTAACTCTGAAGCCAAATGTAGTAATGACAGTTCGTTTATGATTTCCTGTAAAGTAGAAAATAATGACAGTCGGTTTGTTTACGAGGGTGACGATAAGTACCACGCTCATTGTCATTCCTCTCCACCCTATTCCCGTCCCGTTGATCTGCCTTCTGATATATACACGGACTCCCTTCACTCACCTCCCTTCATTTCATTCATTCATCCACTAAGTTCACTCACCCGCACGTTATTTGTCATCCACATCTGGTTCTCTTTTTTCCTTTGCTCCATATCGTTGTCTGCTTTTCCACTTTCTTCTCCTTTTCCTCCTTCTGTTGCTTAATGTATTATTTCAAGAGGAGGGTATCAGGACACCTCTCCTCTCGAAATTGACCTCTCTTTCGGCCACCTCTTTTGATTTTTTTTAGGAGCAGCGAGTAGCGGGCATGTTTTTATTATTGTTTCCTTTTTTGTGCCCTAGAGCTGTATCCTTTGTTGTAAAAAAAAAATACTACTCGCTCACTGTCACACCTCCTCTTAACCGCTGCCTCCTCTTCCTCCTTCTCCTCTTCATCTTTCTGTTGCTCTTTCCCATTTTGCATGTAATCCTCCTTTTCCAGTTCTTGTCATATTTTATCTACATAGTTCTTATTATTATCATTAGGAGGAGGAGGAAGAGGAGGAAAACATGAAAAGAGGACAGAAAAAATAAATAAATAAAGGAAAAGGAGAAATAAGAAAAAAAACAAAGAATGGGAGGCCGTGGAAGGTGGAGAGAGAGAGAGAGAGAGAGAGAGAGAGAGAGAGAGAGAGAGAGAGAGAGAGAGAGAGAGAGAGAGAGAGAGAGAGAGAGAGAGAGAGAGAGAGAGAGAGAGAGAGAGAGAGAGAGAGAAAAAAAAGTACGTAAAACAAAAAAAGTAGGATAAGAAGAAAGCAAAGAATGGGAGGGACCAAACCCGTACTGTGAGAGGTCAAGGAAGGGGAGGAGGGGAGGGGAGGGGAGGGGGCGTGCAGGCGTGTGTAATGAGGCGGGGAGGTGAGGGATGCGCCACGCCTCTCCCCTCATCACGTGTGTAAATAACCCTTTGCTCTCCCTCACCCCCTCCCTCACCCTTTCCTCTCCCCTCCCTCACCCCTCCCTCACCCCTCCCTACCCCCTCTCTCACCCCAGCACCCCCACCCTCACACCCACTCCCCCAATTCCACCTTTACCTCCCTCCACATTTCATTTTCACCCACAACCACACCCGCACCCTATCCACACCTCCGCCACCCCCTCCTCCATGACATCCAAATCCACCAACATTCACCCTCATCAGCACTTCATCCACACCCACATCCACCTACACAATGCAGATATATATATAATTTCTATCATAGGTGTTGCCCATACCGCCGGGAGGATTTCTTGAAGGGTCTTTTGGACGGCCCCAGCCCTTTAGTGTCGCAGGCGATTTTAATATATAGTGGGTTCCGTGATTTATGACACTTGCTTGGTCCTTGCTGCCCCCCGGTGCTCCTCTTGACCGAAGTCGCTGAGGTTAAGGTTGAGTGAAGATCTGGGCAGCATGTGGGTAATCTTCCGCCACTCAGAAATGGTTGAAAATTGTCAGCGTGCCTCTGTGGGATTTGAGCCTAGGGCCTTTGACCACTCGGCAACCCCCTTCCTGGTGTCATTTATTTTTTTACATATTTACGTTTATTTCTAGACTTCATTTTTTTTTATATAAATCCTCCTTTTTCTTTACATATTTAAGATTGATATGTAGTAGTTTATTTGTTGCCTCTTTTCTCCATATATATAATTCCTTTTTTATATTCATATTGAGAATTTATATAGACTTTACATGCGTCCCGTTCTTCCATACATCTTCGTTCCCACGCTCTAAGTCTCCGGTACGTGCTCCCGCCGAAGCCATACGTCTCTGGGCCTCATAATTCCGGGTCACGGAGAGGCGGCGAGGAAAGGACGAGGCGGCGGCTTTTTGCGGGCGTCCATATCTGTACCGTCATCGTTCTGTGGTTTCTACTAATGGCGTGTTGATGTGGTTTCTCTTTTTTATATCCGTGTGTGTGTGTGTGTGTGTGTGTGTGTGTGTGTGTGTGTGTGTGTGTGTGTGTGTGTGTATTGCTTTGGTTTCTCGTGTTTTTTTATCGTTTATCATATTTTTGTTGTTTATTCTCTAAGTTTGTGTTGAATTGTAAGTGATATTTTTTTTCTATTCCTGTTTGTTGTTGTGTTTCTTCTAGTTCTTTGTCTTTTCTCTCCATCTCATTCTCTTTTCCTTCCTCCTCTTCCTCCTCTTCCTCTTCTTCCTCCTCTTCCTCCTCTTCCTCTTCTTATAGCCACAAATCTCTCCGTGAATCATTGCTGGAGGGAAATATTTAACTTTTTAGTCATCTCCTTCCCTCCTCTTCCATTTCCTTCTTTATAACCCTTCTCTCTCCCTCTCGTTCTCCTCCTCCTCCTCCTCCTCCTCCTCCTCCTCCTCCTCCTCCTCCTCCTCCTCCTCCTCCCACAGCAACAAGTCTCTCAGTTAATCATTTCTGAGTGGAGAGATTTAACATTTTTTATCTATCTTCCTCTTTATTTTATTTTTATTTTCTTCTTTTATCTCTATCCATCTTTATATTTATTTCTTTTTTCCTCCTTCTCCGGCTGTCTTTACTCCTTCTTTATCAACTACAAGTCCCCTCTTTAGTCATTCTCATCCTACTCTTTCACTTTTTTTCTTTTATGTGTACTCCTCCTCTTCCCCTTCTTTATCCCTCTCTCCTTCTGTTTCTCCTCCTCCTCCTCTTCCTCCTTTTCTTCCAGTTAAAAGTCTCAGTCAATCTTCTCTTACCCTCCTCTTTCACTTCCTTTTTTATCTCTTCTCCTCCTCTTTCTCTCCTTTCTATCTCTCCCTCTCTTTCTCCTCCTCGCTATCTTCCTTCTCTACCATCTACAACTTTTAACCTTCTCTCTCTCTTCCTTCTTTATCTCTCCCTCTCTTATCTCTTTCATCTCTACCTCATCCCCACTCTTTCTCCTCCTCTTCCACCTCCTCTTCGTCCTCCAGTCACAAGGCCCGCGTGAATCATGGCTGGAGGGACAGAGTGGAGTTTTTCCTCCGCCTCGTAAATGGGACAATTATCGAGGGTCGGGACGCGCTGGTGACAGGACAAAAAGCTTGATCTATTCCCCGAAATTATAAGTTGGAGGCGATCGCTTTGTCACCTAAATCAGCGTTTTGTGGACCGGCTCACCACGCCCTCACCTTCCTGCTGGGGTGGGGAGGGAGGGGGAGGGGGTGGTGGGGGAGAGGGGGGGGGGGTTATGTGTGGGTGTGAGAAGAGATCTTGGTTGGAAGGAAAGATAAAGAAGTGAAGGAGAGGGTGATAGGGGAGAAAAAGAGGGAGAGAGATTGTGATAAAGAAGGAAAGAAGAGGAGGAGAATAAATGGGAAGTGAAGGAGAGGTTGATGGAGAGAGAGAGAGAGAGAGAGAGAGAGAGAGAGAGAGAGAGAGAGAGAGAGAGAGAGAGAGAGAGAGAGAGAGAGAGAGAGAGAGAGAGAGATTGGGGTTATGTATATATGGATTATATGTGTGTATATTTGTGTGCGTATGTGTGTAGGAGGAAATCTGTATGTATGTGTGTGCGTATATAGGAGGGAAGGGTGTTAAAATGTGTGTGTGTATGTGTGTGTGTGTGTGTGTGTGTGTGTGTGTGTGTGTGTGTGTGTGTGTGTGTGTGTGTTGGGTATTTTTTTTGTAGGGTATTTGTGTGTTTGTGTGTGTGTGTGTTTGGTTTGTAAAAATAATCCCACTCAGCTTCTCCTCAGGTGCGTGTTGTTAGTAAGTCACCCACACCTCCCCCAGAACAGGTAATACAAGGCACCTCTTTATGAACACAAGTCAGGCCAGGTCAGGATCAACAGGTAAATGGGAGATGCCGGTTTCATTATTTTTTGTTATCATCAGGTACACAAAGAGCAGGTGGAAGAAGATTGTCACCGTAGTGTTGATATTCATTTCTACTTTAGGCTTTAGAAATTATTATAAACCAGTAGAAATGTCACCCAAAGAAGCATAAGAAAAATGAGATGCTGCTTATATTCTCATTAGGTTAATTAGTGAAGGAAAATCGTCTCCGTTGTTTTGTTAGTCATTTCTCCTTTTGGTTTAAGAGATTGTTATGAACCAGTAGAAATGTCACCCAATGAAGTAAAAAATAATGAGATGCTGGTTCTTCTATTCTCATTCGGTTAACTAGTGAACGAATATCGCCACCATTGTTTTGTTAGTCATATCTCTTTGGCTTTAGAGATCGTTATGAGTCGGCAGAAATACCACTCAGGGAAGTAAAAAGAGAAAGCTGTAATATGGTGAAAAAAGCAATCACGTGTTTTCTTAAGCTCCACAAGATAACCAGGAAGCAGGAAAAAGCGAACCAGCAAGTCTCTCAGTAAATCATGGCTGAGTGGAGAGATTTAACATTTTATAACTCCTGTCTTCCTCTTTCTCTCTCTTTTTTTTTATCTCCATCCATCTTTATCTTTATTTTTTTTCTCCTTCTCCGGCTCCGTTTACTCCTTCTTTATCAGCTACAAGTCCCCTCTTTAATCCCTCTCATCCTATTCTTTCACTTCCTTCCTTTATGTGTTCCCCTCCTCTTCTTTATCCCTCTCTCTCCTTCTGTTTCTTCTCCTCCGCCTCTTCCTCCTTCTCTACCAAATAAAAGTCTCAGTTTATCTTCACTTACCTTCCTCTTTCACTTCCTTCTGTATCTCTTCTCCTCCTCTTCCTCTGATTCGCTTTCTTCTTTATCTGTTTTTCTCTCCTTCTCTTTTTTCTTCAGTCGCATTGTGGAAAAAAAATGCAATGGCGTGTTTCTTGAGCTACACAACATTACAAGGAGTCAGCAAAAAGCGAATCAGCCTACCCCGGGCAGCTCCTCTGAGCCTAACACCACCTATCACCCTTATCCGATAATTTATCAAACCAGTTCTTTAAAATTATCGTGATTGAACTCAACGCTCGATTGCCAAGCCAGTTCCAATCGCTTATCCATCTATCGGCGAACTAGTTTTTGGCCAATATCGTTATGGAACCTGAATTTGTTTAACATCAACACATCGGTACGAGGTCTACCCTTCGCTTGTCTGCCAGAACCTTACTGATGTGGCATATACTGAAGCTACATAATCTTACTGACATGACATTTACTAAAGCTGACATGACATTTACTAAAGCTACATAATCTTACTGACATGACATTTACTAAAGCTACATAACCTTACTGACATGACATTTACTAAAGCTACATAACCTTACTGACATGACATTTACTAAAGCTACATAATCTTACTGACATGACATTTACTAAAGCTACATCACCTTACTGACATGACATTTACTAAAGCTACATCACCTTACTGACATGACATTTACTAAAGCTACATAATCTTACTGACATGACATTTACTAAAGCTACATCACCTTACTGACATGACATTTACTAAAGCTACATCACCTTACTGACATGACATTTACTAAAGCTACATAACATTACTGACATGACATTTACTAAAGCTACATAATCTTACTGACATGACATTTACTAAAGCTACATAACCTTACTGACATGACATTTACTAAAGCTACATAATCTTACTGATATGACATTTACTAAAGCTACATAATCTTACTGACATGACATTTACTAAAGCTACATCACCTTACTGACATGACATTTACTAAAGCTACATCACCGTACTGACATGACATTTACTAAAGCTACATCACCTTACTGACATGACATTTACTAAAGCTACATCACCTTACTGACATGACATTTACTAAAGCTACATCACCTTACTGACATGACATTTACTAAAGCTACATAATCTTACTGACATGACATTTACTAAAGCTACATCACCTTACTGACATGACATTTACTAAAGCTACATAATCTTACTAACATGACATTTACTAAAGCTACATCACCTTACTGACATGACATTTACTAAAGCTACATCACCTTACTGACATGACATTTACTAAAGCTACATCACCTTACTAACATGACATTTACTAAAGCTACATCACCTTACTGACATGACATTTACTAAAGCTACATAACCATACTGACATGACATTTACTAAAGCTACATCACCTTACTGACATGACATTTACTAAAGCTACATAACCATACTGACATGACATTTACTAAAGCTACATCACCTTACTGACATGACATTTACTAAAGCTACATAATCTTACTGACATGACATTTACTAAAGCTACATAATCTTACTGACATGACATTTACTAAAGCTACATAATCTTACTAACATGACATTTACTAAAGCTACATAATCTTACTAACATGACATTTACTAAAGCTACATAATCTTACTGACATGACATTTACTAAAGCTACATAACCATACTGACATGACATTTACTAAAGCTACATAATCTTACTAACATGACATTTACTAAAGCTACATAATCTTACTGACATGACATTTACTAAAGCTACATAACCTTACTGACATGACATTTACTAAAGCTACATAATCTTACTAACATGACATTTACTAAAGCTACATAATCTTACTGACATGACATTTACTAAAGCTACATAATCTTACTAACATGACATTTACTAAAGCTACATAATCTTACTAACATGACATTTACTAAAGCTACATCACCGTACTGACGTGACATTTACTAAAGCTACATAATCTTACTGACATGACATTTACTAAAGCTACATCACCTTACTGACATGACATTTACTAAAGCTACATAACCTTACAGACATGACATTTACTAAAGCTACATAACCATACTGACATGACATTTACTAAAGCTACATAATCTTACTAACATGACATTTACTAAAGCTACATCACCTTACTGACATGACATTTACTAAAGCTACATAATCTTACTGACATGACATTTACTAAAGCTACATAACCTTACTGACATGACATTTACTAAAGCTACATAATCTTACTGACATGACATTTACTAAAGCTACATCACCTTACTGACATGACATTTACTAAAGCTACATAACCTTACAGACATGACATTTACTAAAGCTACATAACCTTACTGACATGACATTTACTAAAGCTACATAACCTTACTGACATGACATTTACTAAAGCTACATAATCTTACTGACATGACATTTACTAAAGCTTCATAATCTTACTGACATGACATTTACTAAAGCTACATAACCTTACTGACATGACATTTACTAAAGCTACATAACCTTACTGACATGACATTTACTAAAGCTACATAACCTTACTAACATGACATTTACTAAAGCTACATAATCTTACTGACATGACATTTACTAAAGCCACATCACCTTACTGACATGACATTTACTAAAGCTACATAATCTTACTGACATGACATTTACTAAAGCTACATCACCTTACTGACATGACATTTACTAAAGCTACATCACCTTACTGACATGACATTTACTAAAGCTACATAACATTACTGACATGACATTTACTAAAGCTACATAATCTTACTGACATGACATTTACTAAAGCTACATAACCTTACTGACATGACATTTACTAAAGCTACATAATCTTACTGATATGACATTTACTAAAGCTACATAATCTTACTGACATGACATTTACTAAAGCTACATCACCTTACTGACATGACATTTACTAAAGCTACATCACCGTACTGACATGACATTTACTAAAGCTACATCACCTTACTGACATGACATTTACTAAAGCTACATCACCTTACTGACATGACATTTACTAAAGCTACATCACCTTACTGACATGACATTTACTAAAGCTACATAATCTTACTGACATGACATTTACTAAAGCTACATCACCTTACTGACATGACATTTACTAAAGCTACATAATCTTACTAACATGACATTTACTAAAGCTACATCACCTTACTGACATGACATTTACTAAAGCTACATCACCTTACTGACATGACATTTACTAAAGCTACATCACCTTACTAACATGACATTTACTAAAGCTACATCACCTTACTGACATGACATTTACTAAAGCTACATAACCATACTGACATGACATTTACTAAAGCTACATCACCTTACTGACATGACATTTACTAAAGCTACATAACCATACTGACATGACATTTACTAAAGCTACATCACCTTACTGACATGACATTTACTAAAGCTACATAATCTTACTGACATGACATTTACTAAAGCTACATAATCTTACTGACATGACATTTACTAAAGCTACATAATCTTACTAACATGACATTTACTAAAGCTACATAATCTTACTAACATGACATTTACTAAAGCTACATAATCTTACTGACATGACATTTACTAAAGCTACATAACCATACTGACATGACATTTACTAAAGCTACATAATCTTACTAACATGACATTTACTAAAGCTACATAATCTTACTGACATGACATTTACTAAAGCTACATAACCTTACTGACATGACATTTACTAAAGCTACATAATCTTACTAACATGACATTTACTAAAGCTACATAATCTTACTGACATGACATTTACTAAAGCTACATAATCTTACTAACATGACATTTACTAAAGCTACATAATCTTACTAACATGACATTTACTAAAGCTACATCACCGTACTGACGTGACATTTACTAAAGCTACATAATCTTACTGACATGACATTTACTAAAGCTACATCACCTTACTGACATGACATTTACTAAAGCTACATAACCTTACAGACATGACATTTACTAAAGCTACATAACCATACTGACATGACATTTACTAAAGCTACATAATCTTACTAACATGACATTTACTAAAGCTACATCACCTTACTGACATGACATTTACTAAAGCTACATAATCTTACTGACATGACATTTACTAAAGCTACATAACCTTACTGACATGACATTTACTAAAGCTACATAATCTTACTGACATGACATTTACTAAAGCTACATCACCTTACTGACATGACATTTACTAAAGCTACATAACCTTACAGACATGACATTTACTAAAGCTACATAACCTTACTGACATGACATTTACTAAAGCTACATAACCTTACTGACATGACATTTACTAAAGCTACATAATCTTACTGACATGACATTTACTAAAGCTTCATAATCTTACTGACATGACATTTACTAAAGCTACATAACCTTACTGACATGACATTTACTAAAGCTACATAACCTTACTGACATGACATTTACTAAAGCTACATAACCTTACTAACATGACATTTACTAAAGCTACATAATCTTACTGACATGACATTTACTAAAGCCACATAACCTTACTGACATGACATTTACTAAAGCTACATAACCTTACAGACATGACATTTACTAAAGCTACATAACCTTACTGACATGACATTTACTAAAGCCACATCACCTTACTGACATGACATTTAAGGGTCATATTTTCTTTCCTTTTTCTCTCCTGTTTTTGTTCCTCCTGAGCTACTTCCATTGATGTAAAAAATATAATCAGCAAAATCATCACTCTTCCCATCACACAGACTAAACCCCACGAACCCTTCCCATCACCGATCCAACAGCCCCTCACGCCTCCAAGCAAGCTGCCAGCCCCATGCACACACCAGTCACGCCACCCCATCACCCCGGCTCCCCCCCACTAAACCCCACGAACCCTTCCCATCACCGATCCAACAGCCCCTCACGCCTCCAAGCAAGCCGCCAGCCCCATGCACACACCACGTAACGCTACCCCATCACCCCATCACCCCATCACCCCCCATCACCCCGGCTACTCCCCCACTAAACCCCCACGAACCCTTCCCTTCACCAATCCAACAGCCCCTCACTCCTCCAAGCAAGCCGCCAGCCCCATGCACACACCAGTCACGCCACCCCATCACTCCATCACCCCCCATCACCCCGGCTCCCCCCGACGCCCCCAGGCAGGCCGAGTGAAGGCAGCGGCGGCTCCTTGCATGTCCGTCACCGCAACAAGTCCTCTTCTTGCCTCCCGCGGCCCGCTTACCGACCGAACATACCGCCGCTTTGATAATTGTACATAACGTGACCGGAAGAGGAGGAGGAGGAGGAGGAGGGGAACGACGAGGAGGAGGAGGCAGAAAGAGGCGATAGAAAGTCTCCTCAAATGTCCCCTCCTTGCTCTCCTTACTCCTCCCTCTCTCTCTCTCTCCTCTTCCTCCTCCTCCTCCTCCTCCTCCTCCTCCTCCCAGCATGACTCTTGGCTAACCACCGCAACATTGCCACCACAAAACCGTGAGAAAAGGAGACCATTAGGAGTAGAAATGATGGGAAGGTGTTTAGAGGCAGACCAGGACGACGAGGAGGAGGAGGAGGAGGAGGAGGAGGAGGAGGAGGAGGAGGAGGAGAAATGACAGATGGAGAAGGCGAAAAAGAAAACAAAGCAAGAGGAAAAAAAATAGATGAAGCAGCCGCAGAAAGATGACGAGGAGGAGGAGGAGGAGGAGGAGGAGGAGGAGGAGGAGGAGGAGGAGTAGGAGTAGGAATAAACAAGCGGAGAAGGTAGAAGAAAACAAAACAAAACATGATAAAGAGGGAGCAGAAGTGTACTAATGAAGGGAGAAAGAATAGAGGAACCAGGGAAAGCAGTGAACCAGGGAGAAATACCAGAGAAAGAGGAGAAGGAGAAATACAAAAGAGAAAGAGGGAGAAGAGTAGTTAGAAAAGAGAGAATGAGTAGATGAAGCAAGGAGAAGAGGAAGAGGAGAAAGAGGGAGAAGATGTGTAGTTAAGAAGGAAGAAAGAATAGATAAAAGGGGGGGAAGCTGTGGATCAGAGAGACACAGAGAAAGAGGAGGAAGGGAAAGGCAACAGAGCCGACCACACTCACGCCAAGAGACTCAATTGTAGACCTGTGATCCGCGTTTCTTCGTATCCGTCCTTAGTCGTTGCCAGTAACCGGACCCGGATCCCGGTGTCTCGTGGCTGTCCGCAAGAAGGAGGAGAAGGAGGAAGGAAAGGAATAGGGAAAGAAAGAAGGGATGGAAGGATAGAATGAATGCAGGAATGAAGGTGGTAAGGAAGGAAGAAGAATGAAAGAAAAGGGATACGAAAAGGAACAGGAGAAGAAGAGATCAGGAAAAAGTGGAGGAAAATGAGAAAAAGTAATAATAATAATAAGAGCTGGAGAAGGAGAAGGACGAGAAAGATAGAAAGAGATGAAGAAAAACAAAATGAATGAAAGAAAGCTCGTAAGTAATGAGGAACAAAAGAAAGGAAGGAAGGGAAGATAGAAGGAAGGAAGAAGGAAGGAAGAAAGAAAGAAGATAGGAGAGGGAGGTTAGTTTAAGGTATTCGATCCCAGAGTGAATATCTAATAATATGATCGTGCGGTTTTCTTGGATAAGACTTAGCGTGTCTCTCTCACCTGATCAGACCCGCCTCTCAGGTAAGTCCTCCTCCTCCTCCTCCTCCTCCTTCTCCTATTCTTTTTTTTAGTCATTCCGCTTTTGCACTTTTCCATTATTTTCTTTTACTTCTTGTCTTCATCTTCGTCTTTATATTTTTTTTTAATTTCATCCTTTTCTGTATTTTTCTTATCTTTTTCTGTCTTCTTCCTCTGTCTTCACCTTATTCTCGTTCTCTTCCTCCTAATTCTACTTTTCTTGGGTCTTCTATTTTTTTTTTCATCGTTCGACCTATAGCATCGGTAGGCTTTCTTGATGGGGCCTGATGGTCGGTCCCAGTCCATTAGTTGCGCAGGCAAGTATTTATAGTGACGTCATTATTCTTGTCTCATGCCGCCACCCGGACCTTGCTTCTTTCAGCCTGTCACTCTTCCTGTCTTCCTTCTTTCATTATATTTTCTCCTTCTATGCTTCGTCTTTTCTCCTTTCTTCCTCCGCCTTGCCCTTCCTAGCACTTCCTTGTTTCATTGGGGCTTCTCACTCTTCCTTTCATCATGTATTTTCATTCTTCTACTTCAGCTGCATTTCCTCCTTTTCTTCTTGTTTCCATTCATTTATTCTTCTTTTCTTTGGAACTTGCTAGTTATTGTTGCTTCTTCCATCCTGCATTTTCTTTCTTCCTTCACTTTCCCTTCACTTCCTTCATTCTGCTTCTCTTCTTTCTTCCCTTCTCATTTACCTGCATTTCCTCCTTTTCTTCTTGTTTTCCTTTCTTTATTCTTCTTTTCCTTGTTGCTTCTTCCATCCTGCGTTTTCTTTCACTTTCCCTTCACATCCTTCATTCTGCGTTTCTTCCTCTTTCTTCCTTCTCATTTACCTGCACTTCCTCCTCCTTTACCTGGGGCTTGTTAATCTTGGTGGGAACATTAGCGTGTTTTTGCCGGCCAGGTGTAAGGCGAGAGCGAGAAGGCTGCAGGTGACGGAGGAAGTGTCCATTGCGTCGAGTTAGTGACAAGTTGACTCCTTTTTTCCCTTCACGGCGAGGCACAAAAAAACACCTGATTGCCGCTAACCCACACAACGAGTCCCTCACCTGTCCGCACACCTGCCTGGCCGCTCACCTTCGTCCTTTGGTTTACCTGTATAATTGTTTGTAGGTTTGCCCACTTGTCTGCCTATATAAAACCTACCTACTTACCTTCTTACCTACTACCTACCTATCTACTTATACACCTGCCTACCTGTTTACTTTTGCTTTTAATTAACTATCAGTGTGCCTGTCCATTTAAACACCTGACTTTTTACCTATCTACCTACCGTATATACCTACCTACCTACGTTCCTTCCTTCCTTCCTTCCTTCCTTCCACTCTTTTTTTCTTTCTTTTTTTCCTTCGTTCGTTCGTTCGTTCGTTCGTTCGTTCGTTCGTTCGTTCGTTCGTTCGTTCCTTCCTTCCTTCCTTCCTTCCTACCTTAGTTGTCTCCTCCCTATAGTACTAACTGAGAGAGAGAGAGAGAGAGAGAGAGAGAGAGAGAGAGAGAGAGAGAGAGAGAGAGAGAGAGAGAGACCTCAACTCTCATCCATAAAACAACCCCATAAGAAGTCCATTTAGTATATCAGGGTCACGTTTCGGCCCATCAACCTATCTGTTTCCCATCTCCCAAAGACTTTTACACAGGGAAGGGAAAAACGTGTGACCCTTCCTTCCATCCTTCCTTCCTTCCATCCTACTCTCCTCCCCTTCAATCCATTCCTCCCTTACAGTCTACCCATCAACTATCCTCCCATTATCTATCTACTCATTATCTATCCATCTATTCGAGCACTTATCCCATCCATGCATTCGATCACTATTCCCATCTATCTATTCGACCACTCTCGTCCGTGTGTGGTGGAAGGTATGTGGATGGACGGAAGATAGACAGCAGTGGAGCGGTGGAAAGGTGGATGCAGAGGAGTAGAGGAATGAGAAATAGTTATTGAGATATTAAAAGAAGAAGAAGAATAGAAGAAGAAGAAAAGAAGAAAAGAAGAAAGGAAGAAGAAAAGGAGAAGAAAAGAAAAGAAGAAAAGAAGAAAAGAAAAAGAAATGAAGAAGAAGAAAAGAGACATTAAAGAAGATGTGTGATAGGAGATAAAATAGACAACAGTGGAGAGGTGGGAAGGTGGATGCAGAGGTGGAGGAGGAGTGTGAAGAAGAGGGTGTTGACTGTAGTAGAATGAAAAGTAGTTATTGAGATATTGAAAAAAAGAGAGACTAAAGATGGGTGAAGGAACGGATGATAGCCAGCAGTGAAGAGATGAAAAGGTGGATGAAGAAAGGGAAGAAGAGAGTGAAGAAGCCATTGAGATACTGCAAGAAGAGAGGTTGTAGAGGATAGGCAGCAGTTGAAGGGTGGAAAGTTGGATGCAAAGGTAGATGAAGAAGGGGAAGTAGAAGATGGTGGTTGGTGGTAGGCAGCATTTGAAGGGTGGATAGTTGGATACAAAGGTAGATGAAGAAGGGGAAGAAGATGATGGTTGGTGGTAGGCAGCATTTGAAGGGTGGATAGTTGGATACAAAGGTAGATGAAGAAAGGGAAGAAGATGATGGTTGGTGGTAGGCAGCATTTGAAGGGTGGATAGTTGGATGCAAAGGTAGATGAAGAAGGGGAAGAAAGTGATGGTTGGTGGTCGCCCCTTTCCGTGGGTGGGTCATGGGCGCCTCGTGGACAGCGGGAGCATAATTTCCTGAAGGTGGTAATCTGGCGGTGATGAATGGTGACAACTTTCTGATTTACCGGAGCATAATTATGATTTCCCTGACTTAGAGGGGCTGGCGGCATCCCCCTTCATCCTCCCCTCCCTCCTCCCTCATCTCCGCTTTCCTATCTCCTTCCTCTCCCTCCCTTCCTCTACTTCTTATTTCTCCCGACATCCTTCCCTTTATTCCTCCTTCTCTCCACCTCACAGTTTTTTTCCTCCTCTTCTGTCTTCTTCCCTCCTCTACCTCACTCTATGCCACCCACACCCTACCCCCATCTCCCTCCCTCTCTCAATCCCTTTCCTCCCATCCTTCCTCCCTTGATCAGTGCTTCCCTTCACCTCCCTCTCTTTAACCTACCTCATCCTCCTTCCTTCCCTCTAACGCAGTAACTCCTCCTCTCCTCCCTTCCTTTACCTCCCCTTCATTACTTTCCTTCCTCCCGCCCCTCCCGCCCTCAATCACTGCTTCTCCTTTAGATTTACCTCCATAAGTGAACCATTTTCCTTAAGTTATCCCGTCCCTTACAATAATAATATAGTACCTCGTTTTCTGTGAAGCTAAAAATAAAGATGGAGGAGAGGTCAGTCCGTGTGTGTGTGTGTGTGTGTGTGTGTGTGTGTGTGTGTGTGTGTGTGTGTGTGTGTGTGTGTGTGTGTGTGTGTGTGTGTGTCTTTACTGTTTATTAATATGTGTAGCTATATCTATCTATCTTATTATCTATATATATATGTATGAATGTATGTATGCATGGATGGATGTATAAATGTATGTGAGCATGTGTTTGCCTATCTTCGTAATGTCTGTCTGTCTTATTTTTTTACCGTTTAGTCTGTCTGTATCTGTAATCTCTCTTGTCGGTCTCTCTGTATGCATGTCTGTCTGTCTGTTTCTGTCTGTCTGGATGTCTCTGTCTGTCTATATATTTTGATAAGTCTTTAAACTATATTTTTTTATGTTCACAAATGGAGATTTCAACACGCGTACAGATACCGATCCACACATAATCATCATTTCATTATAGTCATCTTTACCGTTTCTGGATCTCAATGTCTCTATGTTTTGACAAGTCTCTTAACTACTTTTAACTGTAATTTTGTATCAGTTCACAATGGGAGATTTCAGCACACCTACAGATACCTATCCACAAATAATCATAATTTTTACTATTTTGACAAGTCCTTTAACTACTTTCAACTGTAATTTTCTATCAGTTCACAATGGGAGATTTCAACACACCTACAGATACCTATCCACGTATTTTCACATATACCGCTTATGGATGTCACACTCTATATATTTAAGCAAGTCTTTTAACTATTTTTAACTTAGCTTTTATTTTCTATCAGTTCACAAATGGAGGTTTCAACACACGCACCGATACCTATTAATCATCGCATCATTACAGTTACCTTTACCGTTTATTTATGTCACTGTCTCTATACTTTGGCGTCTTTTCACTTCTTCTAATTTTTCTTTTTCTTTCAGTTCACAAAGGGCGATTTCAACATACGTGTAGATACCTATCCACACATATTAATCATAGTATTCCTATATTCACCTTTACAGTTTCCGGATGCCACTGTGTATATATTTTGGCAAGTCTGTTAACAACTCTCAACTTGACTTTCATTTTTCTATTAGTTCATAAGTGGAGAATTCAACACACGCACATATACCTATCCACGTATTAATCATCGCTTTCTGGATGTCACTGTCTATATATTTTGGCAAGTCTTTTAACTACTTTCAACTTGACTTTCATTTTTTTATTAGTTCATAAGTGGAGATTTCAACACACGCTCATATACCTATCCATTACTATATTCACCGTTACTGTTTTTGGATGTCACTCTATCTTTATATTTTGGCAAGTCTTTTAACTACTTTCAACTTGACTTTCATTTTCCTATTAGTCCATAAGGGGAGATTTCAACACACGCTCATATACGTATCCATTACAATATTCACCTTTGCTTTTTTTGGATGTCACTCTTTCTTTATATTTTGGCAAGTCTTTTAACAACTTTCAACTTGACTCATTTTTCTTTTAGTTCATAAGTGGAGACTTCAACACACGCACATATACGTATCCATTACTATATTCACCTTTACTGTTTTTGGATGTCACTCTTTCTTTATATTTTGGCAAGTCTTTTAACTTCTTTCAATTTGACTCTCATTTTTCTTTTAGTTCATAAGTGGAGATTTCAACACACGCACATATAGCAATCCACGTATCAATCATCGCATTATTACATACACACAATTTTCACTTTACCGTTTGAATGCAGGTGAGGCTCAACACCTTGTCCTATTACCTGTCTCCCCTCACCGCGAGTCTATTGTGTGGGAACAAAGGTTCAATTAAGCCCAGGTGGCGACAGGTGCGAGGCATATAATTCGATCTACCTGAGATGCATTAAAGGAGGTGAATCATAACTATATTCCTTCGTTATTCTAGGACTTTTTTTACTCTTTTGTTTTTTTCCCCTTTAAGCTGCCTCCTGTACTGTAAAAACGTAACATACACAGCCTTATTACTGGCTAGAGATAATGTAAATCTGTGGAGTGTATGTTATTAAAGTGTAAGTGATAGAATAGCGTAACTGTTTTGAATATTCAGAGAACAGGAGAAAAAAAGCGATAAATGTTACACTAGAAAAAAGGGTTGAGTTCGGAAAATGTTTGGCTGTTGAAAGTAAGACGAAATTATATGATTCTTGTTATTGATGGTGAAGTCTTGCGTTAGGGGGGGAGGGGGGGAAAGAGGGAGGTTTGCTTATGATTAGTGAGGGTGTTAGTCTGTGTGTCTGTCTGTCTGTGTCTGTTTTCTTTGTTTGCATTTGTTGGTGTATACTTGTGTTTGTCTGTACCTGTGTTTGTCTGTCTTTTTGTTAAATTGTTTGCTTCATTGTCCCCCTGTCTGTCTGTCTGTGTCTATTTATGAATTTATTTGTTTGTCTGTCTACCTGTATTTCCCTCTATCTGTTATTTTTTTTTTTACGTGAGGGGCCTGGATGGTAGTCGGCCCCAGCCCGTCATGGCGCAGGCAAGTGTTTATAGTGGCGCCATCTTTTTTTGGCTCATGCTGCCCCCCGGAACTCATTCTTGATTCACTTGGACGGTTTCCTCTAGAGTCCGGATTGATGGGTGGTCTTCAGGACAGCATGTGGGCACTCGCCGGTGACTGAAAAATCCCAGGTGATAGCGGTGGATTCGAACCCGCGTCGTCTATCACGCTGTGAATGTGGGACTCGCACGGTAACAACTCAGCCACCGCCTACCCTAGTCTGTCAATCTGCCTGTTTGTTTTTATGTATCTTCTGGCTATCTGTCTGTTTGTATAACTATGTATGATCATTTATTTGTCTGTCTGTTTGCCTTTTCAATATCTCGATCTATCTATATCCATATTAACTAGTACACACACACACACACACACACACCACACACACACACACACGCACACACACACACACACAGAGCACAACCCCCTCCTCCTCTTCCACACACGGCACAACTTCCCCTTCACTCCCTCACTCTCCTCACTACTCTCCCCTACTCTCCCCTCCTACTCCACTCTCCCCACCACTCCTTCCCTCCCACTTCCTCCACTCTCCCCCATTCTCCCCCCTCCCTCACTCTACCCTCCTAGCAGTTCAACACCTCAGTATGTTAGGTAAAGCCAGCCCGTCGATTGCAGCCTTCACACCCGCCTCGCGTGTCTTGAGCGTAAATAGAAAAGTAATTATGAACCAAGGAAACTCGAGCCGCCCCTGCCAGCTTCCAAAAAAAAAAAAAAGTACGAGAAAAAAAAATAACAATGCGAATGCTGAGATAGAAGGTGGTGGTGGTAGTGGTGAGAGAGAGAGAGAGAGAGAGAGAGAGAGAGAGAGAGAGAGAGAGAGAGAGAGAGAGAGAGAGAGAGAGAGAGAGAGAGAGAGAGAGAGAGAGAGAGAGAGAGAGAGAGAGAGAGAGAGAGAGAGAGAGAGAGAGAGAGAGAGAGAGAGAGAGAGAGAGAGATTAGTGTATTTGGTATTAGCAGGTATAATTGATATGATTCTAAACTGGAGAGTGAAGAATATTATAGTGAATGTGAAAAGGAAGAAAGAAGAAGAAAAAGATACTGAAAAAAAATTAAGAAAGTGAAGAAAAGAAAAAGATTATGATGAAAAAATAATAGGAATAAAACGGAAGAAAAACAAGGATAGAAATCATGGGAACGGAAAAAGAAGATAAACAAGATGAGGAAGAAAGAGGACGAGTGGTAGTAGTAGTAGTAGTAGTAGTAGGAGGAGGAGGAGGAAAAGTAGTAGGACACCGCTGACAGGGATTCAAAGGGGAGCAGTCCTGAACAATTTATGGAGGAGGAGCCGCTGCAGTAGTTACCAGTTCAAGCCGTGGGGCCGTAATGTGGCTAATGGGCGCCGCTGCTTCCCCTTAAATCACGCCTAATGACCCCCTACCAGACAAGTGACGGTCGTAATTAATTGCTGATATCACTTTATTGCCGCCAATTACCAAAGGGCTGGCTGATAGGGGCGTGGAGGAGGAGGAGTTGGAGGGGGTGGTGGAGGGTGAGGGTTACGAGAAGATGGAGGTGGAGGAGGAGTTTGTGGCGGTGGAAGTCGAGGAGGTGGACTAAAATGCAAGTAAAAGTAGAAGTAAATAGAAGAAGAAGAAAATAAAAATAAAAAGAAGAGGCTGACAGTGGGGATGAAAAAAAATAATAAAGTAGCAAAATAAGGAAAGAAGACAATAAAAAAAAAAAAATACATCAATCATAACAACAAAAATAAGTAAAAAATAAAGAAGAAAAATGATAATGCTAGTGGTGAAAATGGTGAAAGTGGTGATGGTGATGGTTAGTGCAGTGGGAAGGGGAAGGAGGGGGGGGAGGAGTAAGGGAGCTAGGGAGGGATAGGTAGGTAGGTAAGTAGGAATTATTAAGGTAGAAGCTTGGTGGGGGGTAACAGAGGAAGGGAGGGAGATAAGCTGTGGTGATGATGATAATGATGAAATGATGATGATGGTGATGGTGGTGATAGGTAAGTGAGGGAAAGAGAGAATGAAGTCATGGTGATGGTGAAGTGGAAGACGAGGGGTGAGTGAGAACGGGAAGAGGAGTGAGTGTGAGGGTGATGATAGTGATGATGATGGTGATGATGGTGTTAAGTTAAGGGTGAAGTGAAGTTCGTGGTCATTAGGGACGAAGGGAAGGTGTGGGTCATGATGGCGGTGATAGTGATGGTGGTGGTAATGATCGTGGTATTGGTGTTTGGATAGTGAGTTGTGGTAGCAGTGGTAGTGATAATACTGGTGGTAATGATCGTGGTAATAGTGTTTGGATTGTGAGGTATGTGGTGTTAATAGTGAAAGTGATAGTGGTAGATAGTGACTCAAGAGGAATGAATACAAGTCAGCTTAGGTCATGGTAGTGGTGGTGGTGATGATGGTGGTTTAATAATGATGATGGTAATAGTGGTGTGATAGCCTTGGAGATGCACGCAGCGATAGGAGGCCAAGAGGAGGAGGAGGAGGAGGAGGTAGAGGCAAAGGTAGCTGAGGTGAAGGTGGTGGTGGCCGTAATAACAGGTGAGGGGAAAGCCATTAATGGGCCAGGTATACACGAGGCTGTCACGTCACTGTCAGGCAGCCGCTGCACGCTGACAATATAATCACTAACTCACTAACATCATCAGAAAATATATACCTGTTCTCTATTGTTTCGCTGTATGTAATTATATTGTTTTTACCCTTAGCAGTTTCACCGGCGATATGTGCGTACGTGATTTCTGAAGCCTTGGCAGTAGAATAGAAAGAGAGAGAAGGAAATGTGTGGTGAGAGAGAGAGAGAGAGAGGGAAAATT
Organism: Eriocheir sinensis; assembly: GCF_024679095.1. Taxonomy (NCBI): domain Eukaryota; kingdom Metazoa; phylum Arthropoda; class Malacostraca; order Decapoda; family Varunidae; genus Eriocheir; species Eriocheir sinensis. The sequence continues at coordinate 9,499,720 of NC_066563.1, forward strand.
GTGGTGAGGGAGTGTAACGTTGATGTGTAGGAAAATAAGGAAGTGCTGAAAGGTAATATTTTTTGAAGTCTAGTTAATAGTTTCGGAGGTTAGGTATTTTGAAAGATGTGAAGGAGAGTTTGAAGGATTGAAGGAGTGTAGTTTATAGGGTAGTTAGTTAGTAGTTTTGAAGATTAGTTAGTTAAAAGGTAAGTTAGTTAAGTCATGATGGGAAGAAGCTATGGGAGGTAGTTTTCATGGGAGTGTATATTTATGGTGAATCGGTTTTGTAGTTATGGAAATAGAGTTATGGCGTTAATAGGATAGGAGTGTGATGGATATTATGAGTTTATCTATGGTGTATTATGGATGTGTTATGTATAATGAAAGTGTGATGAGTCTTATGAGTTATTTATGGTTCGTTAGTGTTGTGATTATGGGAGTAGAATTATGGTGTTAATAGTTTCGAAGGTTAGGTATTTTGAAAGATATGAAGAAAAGTATGAAGATCTGAAGGAGAATAGTTTTAAAAGTTAGTTAGTTAGAAGTTTGAAGTTATGGGAGTAGAGCTATGGCAGCGTTAGTGGGAGAGAGGTATAATGGAGCTGATGGTGGGAGGGAAGATAAGGCCGAGTGGATCCATGGAAGAGGCTGGTTTAATACTTTCACCTGGCAGACACCATTACGCACACCCACACGCACGCACGCACGCACTCACACCTTCCCCACACCGTCACGACATTTCATCACGTAAATTAAATTAGCGGATAATCCTTCAATACTCTCAGTCATCTCTCTTCAGTATGTGCAGGATTTTTTTTTTTCATGTTTGTAACTAATGGAGTTTTTGTTATTACCGTGAAGAAAATGTTTATACCGCAAGCGAGAATTTCAACACCTGAAGTCATGAATGTTTTATCTTTCCTAATCAAACTTAATCTTAACTAACCTAATCAAGCAAATCCAGACAGTCTTTCACCTAACCTCACTTCACCGAACCTAACCAAAACCCAATCTAACTCAACCCAACCCAGCCAAATCAAATCCAAGCAAATCAATCCTTAACTAACCTGATTGAACCTAACCTAACCTAACCTAACCAATCTCACCACCACCACCACCACCACTAAGAACAACAATATCACCACCAAAACTATGAAAACCACCACCACCTACCATTACCACCATTTCAACCATCTCCACCACCACCTACCATCACCATAACCACCATAACCTATCACCATTACCACTCCCACTACCATCACCACCCTCCCAACATCACCATCACCACCCATACTACCTTTCATCACCACCTTTACAACATACAACCCCCTCCCCCCCCCACCACCTCACGCACCGCCGCCGCAGCCCCCGTCCGGCAGAATAATTACCTTAAAACAGTATCGCTTATCGTCTGATGCTATCGCGAGCCTCTGAACGTATCAAGTGAAGGCTCTCAAGGGTAATTACAGCCTGGGTGATATTATGATGTTAGGTCTCGGATACACGGGCGACCGGAGGCGAGGCGCAGTCTGTATATTCTTTATTAATATTATCTCGCTATCGGTTGAGTTTATCTCCTCTTCTGCCCCATCCCTTTAGCTTCTTTTGTATTAGTGTGTATTTTTTTTTTCGCCTCTGCTTGTTGTTGTTGTTGATGGTGGTGGTGGTTATTGGTGTTTTTTTTTCCTGTTTTTTTTTTGTTGTTGTTTGTTTGTGTGATTTTTTTTTTCCGGTTTCCTTGTTTTCGGTATTTCGTTCTTTCCTTTTTTCACTTTCTTAGATATGTTTCTTTTAATGTGTCTGTCCTTGTCTGTCTGTCTCTGTCTTTCTTTTGTTCTCTTCTTTCCTGTTTTCCTTCTTTCCTTCTTTCCTTTCCCCTCTCTCTTCCTCCCTCTCCCCTTCTCTTCCCCCTCTCCCCTTCTTTCCCTCCCTCCCTCCCTCCCTCCCCACAATAATAGCCGGCTTTGGACACATGGAGCTCAAAAAACGAGTAATATAAGGTTAGGTTAAACGGTTAATTACATGTAAATAATTGAGGAGAAGCCGCGAGTTTAATACTAAGACGAATTTGCATAATAACACACCAGCTCATCGTCTCCTCGTCGCCACAGGCTTCTTCAGACCAACATTCCGCCACGCATAGAGAGAGATAGAGAGAAAAAAAGAGAGAAGAAGAGAGACGCGAAGTGAAATGTTAAAATGGTTCTCTCTCTCTATTCTCTATCTCGCTCTCCCTCTCTTTCTCCTTTCTCCTTTCTCCTTATAGACCGAGATTTTGCCACACATAGAGAGAGATAGAGAGAAAAAAAGAGAGAAGAGAGAAGCGAAGTGAAATGTTAAAATGGTTCTCTCTCTCTCTCTCTCTAGTCTCAATCTCCCCCTCTCTCTCTCTCTCTCCCTCTCTCTCTCTGGTTAAATAGAATAATAGTAGAATTGAAGCCACTAAGGGAAAAAGTAGCGGGTAACATGCATTCACTTTTATCTTTGGACGTGAATATTATTAGTGTGAGTTTTATGATGCACGGACGGACGCTGTTAAGTCTTGTTTTGATTTGATGGGAGTGCCTGTGTGTGTGTGTGTGTGTGTGTGTGTGTGTGTGTGTGTGTGTGTGTGTGTGTGTGTGTGTGTGTGTGTGTGTGTGTGTGTCGTTTTATATTCAATTATCTTAACTCCACTGAAACCTGTATGTATGTGTGTGTGTGTGTGTGTGTGTGTGTGTGTGTGTGTGTGTGTGTGTGTGTGTGTGTGTGTGTTCTCTGTATTACTACCTCCACCAGAAGCTGTATGGCAAGAAACGTGTTCCCTGGCCATTAACAAGCCGGCAGGTGGGAGGAAATTTAAACAAGAGTCAAAACAAAACACTCCAATCGTGCTACTGAATATGTGTTTGGTATTTCTTCGGCTTATAAAAAAATAATATACTGGACGAGCTGCAAGGTAATTATTTTTGTGGGGCAGGTGACAAAAAAGTGATTATAGTTGCCTCGTATTTGTTTTATTTCAGCACGAAGTTAATTAGGTGGTAAGTAATAGATAGATGCAATAGACTCAAGGGCCAGTGAGACGGAGATGAGCACTGAGACCACGCGCAGCTCTCCATCTTCACCTGCTTACCTTTCTTTCTCTCTTCCTACCTACCTTTCCCTACTTTATCTACCTTACCGTTCCCTCTTCCTACCTACCTCTTCTTGCTTTATCTACCTTACCGTTTCCTCTTCTTACCTACCTTTCCTTACTTTATCTACCTTATCGTTCCCTTTTCCTACCTACCTTCCCTTACTCTACCTACCTACCTTTATCTTTACCTATGTTTCCTACCTACCATGGCCTCTTAACATCACCTACCTTTACTTCATCGTCCAGTAAAGTTAAGGTATTGTGTCGCTTTAAATAAATTTGCTAACGTCTATACATTAGGTTTTGCGTCGCTGAGTTTAAGAGAAAGACAAAGACCGATGGGGAGGCTTTTTGTTCTTACTTATGTTTGCCCCCTTGAGCTCTAATATTCACACTAATAATATTCACGTCCAAAGATAAGAGTGGATTCATATTACCCGCTACCTTTTCCCTTAGTGGCTTCCAGTCTGTTATTATATTTCTAGACGGGGAAAGGAAGAGAGAGAGAGAGTACAATTGATAAGCTACCGCTGGATTTTTTTTTGTGTTGGTAATAACTGACATCTTTTAATATTAGGAGAGCTTGAACGATGGTAGGAAATAGACACGAAGAAATGAACTCATAGTTAAAATATGAACATGGATTGGGCTAACTTTACATTCTTCGGAACTTAAATATTTGGTTCACCTTGAGCTAGCTAAAAAGCAAAGCAAACAACACACACACACACACACACACACACACACACACACACACACACACACACACACACACACACACACACACACACACACACACACACACACACACACACGGAATAGATGTGCTTGGACGCTTAACATGCACTGAACACATTGAAAACCGTGTCGCGTTAGTCACCATTTCCTGCATAGCCCCTCCCTTCCACCCTCTTCCCTCCTTCTCTCCTTCTCTCCTCTTCTTTTTGTTTCCCTCTTTCGTCCTCTTTTTCTCTCCCTCTCTCCCTCTCTCGTCTCCTCTTCCTCTCTTCCTCTATCGTTCCCTCCTCTCTCGCTCTTTTTCTCTCGTCACCATTCTTGTCTCTTGTCCCCTTCTCCTTCTCTCTTTCTCTCGTTCTCTCCCTCTCTTCCTCTCTCGCCCCCTTCTTGTCTCCTGTCCCTCTCTCCTTTCCTCGTCCCCTTCTTTCCAGCTCTCGTCCCTTCCTTCTCTCCCTTTCTCGTTCCTTCCTTGCCTCCCTTTCTCGTCCCCTTCTCTCCCTCTCTTCCTCTCTCGCTCACCTCTTGTCTCCTGTTCCTCTTTCCCTTTCTCGTCCCCTTCTCTCCCTCTCTTCCTCTCTCGCCCACCTCTTGTCTCCTGTTCCTCTTTCCCTTTCTCGTCCCCTTCTTTTCATCTCTCGTCCCTTCCTTCTCTCTTCTTTCCATCCCTTCCTTGCCTCCCCTTCTCGTCCCCTTCTCTCCCTCTCTCCCTCTGTACTCCCCTCCGCCCCTCCCTGCGCGGCGGATGCGTTCGTCAGGGCGACAAGAAGCCTCGTAATGAGTGCCGACGCAACGCAGCCACTGAGACGAGAAAGAGCTCCGGTTGGCACCACTGTCGGGCCTTCCCTCCTTTGTTCGCTGGCCGGCGTTGGCGACACTGGCAGCCTCCGTGTCGAGGATGCCGCGACTTTACTCCCAAAAACAACGCTGGCAACGACGCGGAGCCTTTGTTCGTCCCGCGGCGCCGCTGTTTTGCCTTCCGTGAGGGCGGGGGTGACAGCAGTGACCCCGAGGACCTGGCGACGGCTGCGGAAGCTGAGGAGATGCAGCGCGTTGATTAAGACGCAATACGGAGTTAACAGACACTGATTAAGATGATACGCAGATTGCCAACGCAATACCCAGACCAGTGCGCAATATTTAGGTCATGACAGGGTATTATTATGATCCAGTGAGTGTTGCAAATGCTGATTAGATGCCCCGCTTTTGTTAGACGCAATACGAACCAAACAGACATTGATTAAGACAATATGCAGATAACCAACGCATACTCGGACCAATCCATAATATTCAGGCCATGGCAGGGTATTATCATGACGCCGCTTTTGTTTGACGCAATACGAACCTAACAGACATTGATTAAGACAATATGCAGATAGCCAACGCAATACTCAGATCTGTCCACAATACTCAGGCATGGCAGGGTGTTATCATGATCCAGCGCTTAGCTTCGACCCAATATGCAGACCAAGACAGTGTTAAGAATAATGACAAAAAACGCATCACCTAGACCAACACGCAATACTCAGGCCACGGCAAAGAGTATGACCAAGTGAGTGTTGCTGAAGCTGATTAGATGCAACACTTTAAATAGACGCAATACGCAGACCGAAACACCGCTAAGAGTATTGATAACATACGCAACACTCAGACCAGGAGGCAACACAAAGGCTCAACACTCGAACACGCAACACAGATCAAAACGTCATTCATTCCAGCCTCTCAGACGCATCACTCCTTTCCAGCACGAGCGAGCCAGACCGGGAAACGCGATCAGACTAACAAACTTACAAAACCGAGAACTTGGCGAAGACGCAACACAAATCAAACCAGTATTCATATCAGCCTCTCACTCATTATTCCTTCCCAGCACGAGCGAGCCAGACCGGGAAACGCGATCTGACTAACAAACTTACAAAACCGATAACTTGGCGAGGGAAATGCGCCGCCCAAACGCTCGCCGCCGGTTCCAGGAAACGGGCGACAAAAAGGAAGCGTGGAAAATTGAAACAACAGCGAGACTTCATAAATATTCCTTGATTGTCACCCACGGCAGGAAGTCGCGCGGATTGTCACGAAAATTGAGGTCAACAGTCAGTCAGTTAGTCAGTCGGTTAGTCAGTTAGTTAGTTGCTTAGTTGATGTTCTTAAGATAAAACAGTGATTAGTTATTACTTTTTGTGGTTTCTTTCTTTCCTTGGGCCGTCAGGTGTTGAAAGGAGAAGGGTAAACACACACACACACACACACACACACACACACACACACACACACACACACACACACTGGCACACACACATAGTCCTCGGTCGTAAAGCGGAAAACGCAAACACAGAAGACATTGATGGAGGAAGTAAAGAACACACACACACACACACACACACACACACACACACACACACACACACACACACACACACACACACACACACACACACACACACATAACCCTTATATAAACACAAGACAACAAAAACACGACGATTGGAAGGGAACGTCTATGATTACCCTCCGTCTCGTTGAAGCGAAGAAAAACAATGGAGTGTTAGGGGAAAATTGAATAGGCTTTGATTGTTCTAGTGGTGCGTCTGAGGGCCCCAAAGAGCATCTGATTGTCTCTGTAATTCCTTCAAGTACTCATTGCCTCCTCTGATGTGTGTCTGCAGTGCCTTAGTGTTGATTGTTTTCCTGGAGTTTCTTAGATTGGTGTTCTTAGACTATTTCCAAAGGCCAAAAAAGAGATGAATCGGGTCCTCATGAGTGTTGTTTAAGGTTCAAGGCACAGAAGAAGGGTCAGACTACCACCAGGGTCATAAAACTACCCCTGGAAATGCCCCGAACTCCTACGAAAGCCTTGTCAAATTTGTGTTCTTGGGGTCGGAAATGGTTATGAATTTGAACTTTAGTGTATCCGATTGTCTAGTGAACCCTTGCAAGATCCGACTCCTGTATATACGACGTCTCACAAAACTACCCCTGGAAATGCCTCAAACTCCTACGAAAGCCTTGTCAAATTTGTGTATCTGAGTGTCTTGTGAACCCTTGCAAGATCCCTTTGACTCCTATATATACGACGCCTCAGCAGTGTCTAGGATTGTCGCGATGGCTGAAACGAGAAAATGGAATGCCCCGAGACACATCAATGGCGTCTGATTGGCTCTGATTACCTCAAACTGTCTCATTTCCTCTACCTCAAAACATGGTGTGGAGTTTGAACCTTCTTTACGGGCTTACGTCATCCGGATCCGAATTATAGGGACGCGAGGCAACCGGACACCGACTCATTTTTACCCGGTGCATCAAAAGAAAGAAAAAAGGGAAATAAAGAGTCGGGTAAAAATGGAAGCGAAAGCGGAAACTCCCCCGTGTTAAAAATTCAGGTGAGAGGCGGTGATTAAAGGTAATTTCCGGTGACCTTAATTACAGTGACCAGGTGACTTCTCAGGTGAGGTGAGTAATGTCATCATGGAGGAGGAGACTCTTGTATGTACCCGTGTGTGTGTGTGTGTGTGTGTGTGTGTGTGTGTGTGTGTGTGTGTGTGTGTGTGTGTGTGTGTGTGTGTGTGTTTTCCCATTTGTTTTCTTTAGAAGATCGAATCCACTCTAGCAATTCCATGTATTTTTTATCATTTTTTTTTCATTTACTTCCTCAGAACCATGTGTGTGTGTGTGTGTGTGTGTGTGTGTGTGTGTGTGTGTGTGTGTGTGTGTTCCTTACCAATTGCATTATAAAGAGTATGGCGTCCAGGTCACAATGCATTATATTTTATCACATAGATCCCTAAAACCATGTGCGTGTTTGTGTGTGTGTGTGTGTGTGTGTGTGTGTGTGTGTGTGTGTGTGTGTCCCTGGAATACGACAAAGCACCGCCCGGAGACACCGCCAAGCCACAACACTTAACACGTCATCGCCGGTGATAGATAACGCTGCAAAAACGACGATAGAAAAGAGAGAGAGAGAGAGAGAGAGAGAGAGAGAGAGAGAGAGAGAGAGAGAGAGAGAGAGAGAGAGAGAGAGAGAGAGAAGAGAGAGAAGAGAGATTGATAGATGAATAGATAGATAAAAATAAATAGAGATTGAGAGAGAAAAAGCAGACATTTAACCTTTCCTCTTTTACGAATTGATTTTCTAACCTATAAACTTTTCGATATATAACAAAGGATTAAAAAAAGGGGAATAGTATGGAAAAAGGAACAATAGGGAGTTAGATCCTTTTCATAATATCCTTTTGAACGATTAGATTCCATAACCACAAAGAAATTTTCACACATAACAGAAGAAGAGAAAGAAAAAAAATCAAGCGATAGACAGAACAATAGAGAGTAGGAACCTTTATAGATCATCCTTTTAGACGATTCGATTCCTTAACCTCTTCAATCGGTGCTTAACCCTACACACACCAAACAAAGGAGCAGGAAGTGAACAAATCAGAATCCATTAGAGTTTAGACGATTCCTCACCCTTATAAAAGAGGAAATGACAAAACGGGTCTCATAGGGAATTGGATCACTTATACGCCACTCCCTTTAGACGATCTTGATCCTCTTGTGTCGTTGAAACCCCCATACATAACAGAAGAGGAAGCGTTGGTGATAAAAAGGATCGTATAGGGAATTAAATCCTTTATGCGTCACTCCCTTTAGGCTTGACCTCTCTCGTGGTGTCAGAATCCCTCACACGTATGACAAAGGGAATCGTTCTTGGCCGAGATTCGAAGCCCTTCAATTGTGGCGGACGAGTATCATCAGGCCAGATTCATCATAATAAGGTGGACGTGGATGATGATTGAGGTGGATCGAGGAAAAGTGGAGGAGGAGGAGGAGGAGGAGGAGGAGGAAAGGGGTTTGTGTCATGATAGCTGTTTTCTTCTTCTTTGTCTATATTTTCCTCTTCCTTTTTTTCTATATATTCTTCATCTTTCAACTCTTCCTCCTCTTCTTCATCCTCTTTCTGTTCCGTTCCCGTCTCTTTCATCTCTTCCTCCTCCTCCTGTTCCATCTCCATCTCCTCTTCGTTTTCCTCCTCCTCCTCCTCCAATAGAGTTGTTCGCCACTGGAACAGCCTTCCTGCAGAAGTGGTTAGCGCAGAGACCATCAACTCCTTCAAGAAACGCATTGATCGCCACTTTGCTGCAACAGGAGTGAACTGAACGTTCCCAAGAGTAGGTACACAAGTGCTTTAATCCTTCCCTGCAAGCCACTCCTGTGGCAAACGGATTGATTAAATCACTGAACGCAGGCAGCCTAGTAATGAGCCAACAGGCTTTCTGCTGCCTGCTAGTCCATGTTTTCATGTTTCCTCCTCCTCCTCCTCCTCCTCCTCCTCCTCCTCCTCCTCCTCCATTTATCTTTTCCCATATTTACCGCCCTCTACCGTCTAATCTTTTGCGTGTTCTTGCTTTCTTTTCTCTATCTCATTCTCTTCAATTTATGTTCTTGTCGCATTTGATTGATTTGCTTGTATCTCTCTTACATTCCCTTTTATTTATCCATCCTTACTCCTCTTCTCCTCTCTTTGTTTTGTTATTTTCGTTTCGCTTTTTCTTTCTCTGTTCTGCTTCTTCATCTTCTTCTGTTCCTGTCATTGTTCTTCTGTTTCCTCTTCTTGGTCTTGTTCTTTTTGTTCTTGTTTTTTGTCCTGGTTTTGTTCTCGTTTTTTGTTGTTGTTCTTGTTCCTGTTTTTTTTTCTTCTTCTTCCTCTTCTTCTTCTTCCGTTGAATCAGTTTTACATTCAGGCAAAAGTTCCGTTCCTTGTTCTCCTGTCTAATTCTCCTCCTCCTCCTCCTCCTCCTCCTCCTCCTCCTCCTCCTCCTCCTCCTCCTCCTCTTTTTGTTCTTGTTCTTGTTCTTGTTCTTCTTGTTCTTCTTCTTCATCTTCATTATCATCTTCTTCTTCTTCTTCTTCTTCTTCTTCTTCTTCTTCTTCTTCTTCTTCTTCTTCTTCTTCTTCTTCTTCTTCTTCTTCTTCTTCTTCTTCAATATCATCTCCATCTCCATCTTCTTTTCTGTTTCTTTTTTTTCTTCAATATCATCTCCATCTTCCTCCTCTTCTTCTTCTTTCTCTTCTTCTTCTTCTTCTTCTTCTTCTTCTTCTTCTTCTTCTTCTTCTTCTTTTTTCTTCTTCTTCCTCTTCCGTTCCTGGTTCTCCCGCCCATTACGTCTCTCGCATGTGTGTAATTTGGGTGATAGAATTAATGAGACGATTTAATAAAGGCCATTAGATCGTCTCCTTCAATCAGTATCTATTATCTCTCTCTCTCTCTCTCTCTCTCTCTCTCTCTCTCTCTCTCTCTCTCTCTCTCTCTCTCTCTCTCTCTCTCTCTCTCTCTCTCTCTCTCTCGCAGGAGTAAAGAGCAGAAGAAAGAGGAGGGTGGAGGGTGAAAGTGATGGGCATGCATGTGTGTGTGTGTGTGTGTGTGTGTGTGTGTGTGTGTGTGTGTGTGCGGGCTACGGTGTAAGTGTGTATGTGCGTGTACGAGTGTATGTGGGTGGCCGGAGCAGGTGTGGAGGGAAGAAAGGAGATGGAGGAAGAGTTACAGGTGAAGGGGGAGGGCGAGGAAGGAGGGGATGCGGTGAGGCAGCAAGAGGCAATCGTTCACTCTCGCCTTGGCATAAATTGCTATGAGGCCACGCAATTGAAAGCATAAATAAGTCGGTGTGGATTCATGGCTTCAGAGCACCGCCTGATTCCTGCGGGGAGGCTACTCTGACTAACATGATTAGTACCTGCCTCACCTGGACGCCTGGCTGCCTGCTGTACGACGCTTTCACACCTGTAGCACCTCACCTCACCTGTGTAACTTCCAGGTAAACACATTCCCTTGGTTACCACACCTGAGAGTCACCTGGATATGAGCTATTGTGTTAAGGTGACTTCGACTCGTGAGGTGATCGTACGAGTGGGGTTTTTTGTGGTTTCTTTTGTCCCTTGACGCAGCGGGGTAGCCGGCAACCCTCGCAGCCAAGGTCTATTAGCGTCATATTATCCCCAATACGTATAATTAATGGAGCTGGGGTCGGGGGGAGGGGGGGAAGGATAAGTGGGGGCTCTTGTCTGAAGGTAATTAGAGGGGCCAAATCGCTACCATTCTCCAGGTGATCGCTTAGAGAGAGAGAGAGAGAGAGAGAGAGAGAGAGAGAAATTGAATGAAATAGATAAGCGAAAAGTAAATACATACGACGTTCGGTATTTATTTTGATATTCGTTATGTTCAGTATAATAAAAATAATTCTACTACTACTACTACTACTACTACTACTACTACTACTACTACTACTACTACTACTACTACTACTACTACTACTACTATTACTACCACCATTATTACCACAGTTTTATCATTGTTATTAGTATATTATTATTACTGTAGTTATCATTTTTATTATTACTATTATCATTGTCATCATTAACACCATTACTAAGATCCGCCTGTCTCTTCATTCCAGGGATGGCGGCAAGCTTCATCCTGGTGAGTACGACAAAGCCATTTTTATCAGCGTCAGGTAAAGTCCCCCCTTAGACCTACGTTCTTTCTCCCTCACGAAGGACGGGATTAGCGCGCCGCATTTGGGTGTCGGCCATTTGACGTCTCCTTATCCAGCATCGCTCGTAGGCACCGGCGATTATGCTATTCTTTCCGACCTTCTCATTGCTGTTATTATTTTTCTGGTTTTAAGTCGTTATTGTTTTCGTTTTCCGCCGAATTTGGTTCGTACCTGACGTCCTCGGTGCTGCCTGTGTGGTCCGTGTGTCTGTGTGTGTGTGTGTGTGTGCGTGTGTGTGCGTGTGTGTGTCTGTTTCACTTTTCTCCACCATAATCTAACCCTCCGTTCAGTTACACACACGTTCATTTGTCGACCTTCCTCATGTCTTCACTTCTACCTGTTCATCTCTCTGCGTTGATGTTCCGTCCCTCATCTCTATTCTGCCTGTCTGTCTGTTTTTCTGTCCGCCGGCCCATCTGTGCGTTTGCTTGCTTGTCTGTCTGTTTTAACGGCCCGGAGGCTCGTGTTGGGTCCACCTGTAGCAAGGGGTGTCTGGTAATTGAGTTTTGGTGATAGCAGGACCATAAGAGAGAGAGAGAGAGAGAGAGAGAGAGAGAGAGAGAGTGAGAGTGAGAGAGAGAGAGAGAGAGAGAGATCCTTCACATGTTCGCCCATTTGTCATCACTTATCAAAATCAAGGTTATTACTTCCTTAAATTAGAACTTTTCATTTAATCAGAAAATAATATCGGGTAATTCAAGTTCTGGTCACTAACATTAATAAGAAATCTAACCCGTCATTCTTAAATCATCAAATGGAAGTGGTGTAGGATATGTTTTTTTTTTTTTTTGTGTGTGTGTTCGTGTGTAAATTCTTTTTTTCACAAGCTTTTTTCTTTTCAATATATTCCGCAAATTGCGAGGTGTCAGTGAAAGAAATTAAGCGCTATGAGATTGCGCCGAATTTAATGAAATGATTGCTACTCCCGGCGATCCGTTTTTTGTTGTTCTGTGAGGAATGTAGTTCGTGTGTGTTTATGTAACTATTGTTTTAGTGTGTGTGTGTGTGTGTGTGTGTGTGTGTGTGTGTGTGTGTGTGTGTGTGTGTGTGTGTGTGTGTGTTTGCGGTCTTAACGTTTCATGCAAAGGCTCTGTTTGAGTGTGTAGCTATGTATGTGTGTGAGCTCCTATGTGTGTGTGTGTGTGTGTGTGTGTGTGTGTGTGTGTGTGTGTGTGCGTGTGTGCGCGCACCTGTGTGGTCGTGTGTACCTGTGTTCGTTAACAGGACGCCAGACAACGAAGCGAAAATCGTCGGTGGTCGCTCCGCGCCTTCTTTACGGCGGCTAATGCCCCTGGTGGCCGCGAGTTTGTCTTGGCGAGTAAATGATAAGAGGAAAATAAGCTGCGAAAGAAGGCGAGCAGGATAATGAGGAGTAAACACCATATAATTTCCCGGCTCTTGGTTCCGATGCTATCTGAAAGGATCGGTAATATTGTTTTTTACCCGCGGCCTCAACACGTTTATTAATTTACTGACAAATTCGCTACCGGGCAACCGTGCAGGTCCGGAGGAGGCGTTGTGGTAATGGTGCGTCTGGGGTGGCGGCGCCCCTGATAACCGCCATCAGGGCACAGGTGGGCGGGCGAGGCGCGCCGCGGCGCCACACCCGCCACTGACCCCACTCCGTCACCAGCGCTGCTCGTCACACATCCCGTGTATCACAGTTTACAGCAGCGGCGGCGTGAGTCACCGCCGCGTGCCCGGCCTGGATGAAAGGCGCCGGCCGGCAGGCGGGCACTGGCCGGTGTTGGCGGCCGGCGGTGGGGCGGGGATCGGCCGCGGTTATCTCTGATCCATCTTTTGATGGTGATCGGAGTCAGCCATGAGAGGAGGTGCTTTCACCCTGTTTACGAGGGGCGTCGCGGCCTACAGAACCTGAGAACGCTATCAAGGCGGGCTGACGGCCACGCCCCGCCCGTTGACCTAATACTACACCCTGGCGCGGCGGAGCATGAAGGAGAGGCTCCCGCCGCCCAACACCGCTCCAAGGCCCACTCACCGTCTGTTCTGGTACCAGGTCTTGACCTGCGTGTCGGTCAGGTTGAGCTTGGCCGCCAGCTCCATGCGGTCCTGCACACTCAGGTACTTCTGCCGCTCGAAGCTCTTCTCCAGCGTCTGCAGCTGGTGGTCGGTGAAGGCCGTGCGGGCCTTGCGCTGCTTCTTATTCCGTAGCGAGGCGTCCGGGGAGCGGGGCGCCGCGCACCCTGGGGAGGCACAGGTCAAGGGTTACTCCCTAATACACTATACTGGCACATCATAGAAACCCAGTCATATCTACAACAGATCTAAAAATACAGCAATTTCCTTTTCACCGTGTGCACAATGTATTGCCCGCGGCACCTGGCAGCCGCGGGCCACCCTCGCAGCCCTGAGGTGAAGGAAATGTCTTAACACAGCCACCTGCGCCGCCGTGTGTGGCTGAGGCGAGCCGGGAATGACAAAGGTTATCACGCAGCTCCAGGTAAACACTTTCAACGTGAACCACTCTCTAATCCCACCCTCAGGCCTTCCTCCAGCTTTTTTTTTTTCTTATTTATTTCTTGACTCCCGTACCTTACTTTCTTTTTCTGCCCATTTTCTTGCATCTCAACCCACACTCTCCTAATCATTTCCCTTCATCCATTCCTCCCTCACCGCTCCTCCCCGTCCACCCTCTCATCATGCCCCTCACCCCAGTCCTGTGTTGTTATCACGTCCACACATTCCCCTCCCTCATCCCCTCATTCTCAATCACATATTATTATTTTTGCTCCGAGCCACCACCGCAGCCGGAGTGCGATATGAATCAGTACAAAAGTTTATAAATATCATCTTACGGACTGAGGATGTGGTGACCTTCTGTTCGAGAGAGAGAGAGAGAGAGAGAGAGAGAGAGAGAGAGAGAGAGAGAGAGAGAGAGAGAGAGAGAGAGAGAGAGATTATGGAAGATTCGGTTGAGTAGAACTATGACAAAAAAAAGGAAAGAGGCGTTAATATCTACCTGTAAAGCAATTTGATAGTTTTAAGTAGCCACGATCTGTGATGGTAGACAGAATCGCTCATTTCACATCACATTCCAATCCTCCTCTTCCTCTTCCTCCTTCTCCTCCTCCCCCTGCTTCCTAATTTTGCTCTTTCTCCATATTTTGTCTTTCTTCTTTAATTTTCCTTTAGTCTTTTGTTGCTGCTGCTGTTTTCTTTATTTTGTTCTTGTTTTTCTTGTTCTTCATGTTCTTGTTCTTCCTTTTCTTCTTCATTTTCGTATTTTTTTTTCTTTTCAGTCCTCGTCGTCGTCATCCTTCTCCTACTCCTCAGCTTCCCCTTCCATTATCTCTCCCTCCTCCTCATCCACCCAATCTCCCTCATGCTCCTGCTTCGTCTCCTCTCTTCTCCCTCTTCTCCCTCTTCGGCCACATTAGTTAAAGGGCAGAGGGCTGAGCTTCTGTCTGTTACGTCACTTATTTTTGTTTGTGGTCGTAGGTTAGGCCGGAGGAGGGGGCAAAAAAGGGCACCATCAGGGTATCCTATTAGTCTGATCACGATACTCTTGCTCGGTCTGAAGGTAATGCGGGTTCTGTGTTTCTGTGGTCGGCTTTCTCGGGTAGTAAAATTAACCTGGAGTCGCCATCAAGGTCTTCAAGTTATTTATGTTTTCCTTTTTTTCTTTCTTGTGTGTTTATTTGTTTATGTGACGTGATGCGTTGTGTTTATTTTTGTCCGTTTCTTTATTTCTTTGTTTATTTATTTGCTTTGTTTATTTCGTATCTTTCTATCTGTCTATCTAAATATATGTTTTTGTGTAGCTACGTTGGTTTCTTTCTTTCTTTATTTACTTTCCTTGTTTCTTATCATTATCTATATTAATCTACCTATCTATCTTTATCTCTCTATCTATCCATCTATTATCAACCTAGTGCGCTATTTATTTACCTCTTTATTTTCCCATTTTTGTTATTTTTATACATTCTTGAACTTATTTTGTTAGTTTGGTTGCTATTTAGTTATTTTGTTTGTAATTTAGGTAGTGTCAGAATCTATTCCTTTGTTTCTGATTCTAAAGAGGCCATATATAGTTATCAGTGCCATCAGTGAAAGAAAACGTGGTGTTGTCTTTCAATCTTTATGACTTGGCGCATCACACACTTTCACTGTTTCTACCTATAATCTACTTTATAAGTGTCAAAATCCATTACATTGTCTCTGATTCTAAAGGGGCAGAACATAATAACCAAAGCAATTGATGAATGGGTATGTGGTGAAGGAGTTTTTCTATTTTTGTGACGTCGCGTATCCCACAGCTGCATTATTTCCAGAATCCATACCTTTGTTTAAAATAACAATCAAAGCCATTAATTAGCGGGTATGTGGTGAAGGATTTTTTTCTATTTTTGTGATGTACCGTATCCCACACCTGCATTATTTCGGCCTTTGTATATATGTCAAAATCCATACCTTTGTTTTTTATTCATAAGAGGTAGAAAATAACAATCAAAGCCATTAATGAGCGAGTATGTGGTGAAGGAGTTTTTCTATTTTTGTGACGTCGCGTATCCCACACCTGCATTATTTCGGCCTTTGTATATGTGTCAAAATCCATAACTTTGTTTTTTATTCATAAGAGGTAGAAAATAACAATCAAAGCCATTAATGAGCGAATATGTGGTGAAGGAGTTTTTCTATTTTTGTGGCGTTGCGTATCTCACACCTGCATTATTTCGGCCCTTATATATGTGTCAGAATCAATACCTTTGTTTCTGATTCCATAGGGGTAGTAAACAGTATTCAAACCCATTAATGAAAAAAAAAACGTGATAATTTCTTTCAACCCTCCTGCGGTATTCCTCCCTCACGTCTCCCTTTACCTGCTTTTGAGAATGGTAAAACCTCCGTCACTTCCGGTTGCGCCACACCTCCACCCCAGCCGCCTCCGCCCCTTCCTCCGGCCCTCGTAAGGCGATCCCTGGCCCGTGCCGCTCCAGTGGGCTCCCGGCGTCTCCCTCACCGCAGGCTTCCTTGGGGTGGGAGCGTCCAGGGTCTTGGCAACCACGCTGGGGCCCTTCGTCTCATGACCTAACAATATGCGTGAGCGGGAGTCCAGTATGTCTTACGGCCTTACTTCTGATAAGGATTTCAACGCCAGCCAAGTAGTGAGCCCCAACCCGAAGCGCCCCTACTAAGGCCGAGGTGCTTGGTTACCTTGTTCGAACACCCCCAAAGGCAAAGAATCTGACTGTATGGGTGAGTAGTAGGCCATAATGAACTTCGATCGCTTTTAGTAGAAATTTCAACGGTAATTAGGTAGTGAGCCATCAGCCAGTTCGAGCCCCAACTAAATCTAGGGTCTTCAATACCACGTTTGAGTCCCCCGCAGACTCATCAATAGAAGGTCACCGTGAACTAAGATCTCTTTTTAGTAGGGATTTCAACGTTGACTGAGTAGTGAGCCATCAGCCAGTTGCATCCCCATAAAGGCTGAGTGTAGGGACTTGGGTATTATGCTTCAGTCATCCCACTTGCATATCCTTTAACAAAATAAGCCACCGGGAAGTCTGCATTGCCCTAAGACTCTGCTCCAGACAGTGATATCAACGGGCAAACAAATAGCTATCCGCCAACCAGACGCATCTCTCCCCCCTCTCCCCCCACATACACACCAAAACTTTCTCGTTGGTTGTCTTCCTGTCCCTCTTAGCTAAAATACGATCGAAGGGGGACCCACAATGAAACTAAACGCAGCTTCTGTTCGCGATGTCAGTGGCCAACAAGAAGCCATCCCTAGCTAGACGTATCGCTCACCAAGACTTCCTCATAGGTAGTCTCTGTGCTTCCAGTAGCTAAAAATTAGTAATGTGAAGGGCGGGTTACCATTGAAACAAAACGCTGATTCTGATAGCGATTTCAACGACAAACAAGAAGCAAGCCGCCATCCAGAAACCTCCCAGCAAAAGGCCTCCTCACAGGTAGCCTTTTTGCCTCCCATAACTAAGACTACAACCGAAGGGAAACTCATAATGAAACAAACCGCTGCATCTGATGGTGATTTCAACAGGTAAATAAGTACTGAGCTACCAGCCAGAAACATCCCTCATCAAGACTTTCTCATAGCTACACTTTCTGCCTCGCTTCGACTAAAATTTAACCGAAGAAGAACCCACAACAAAACAATACACTGCTTATGATGGTGATTTCAAGAAGCGAGCCGCCCGCCAGAAGCCTCCACGCCAGGCCTCCTCATACCATCGCGCCGTGGCTGGCCGGAGCGCCGCCTGAGAAGCCCCAAGACGCGGAGATCACACACGCCACCCGTCCTCAGGTATCATGGAGCCAACGTCCAACAGGTTGAAACCAGAGAGCAAATTCTTACACGTAAAAGTCAGTTTAGGGAAGGCAGTTCGGTAGTGGCGCAGAACCACAGTGACCGCCGCTTCCTGGCTCGTCTTACGCCTCTGGAATGGTGTCTATAGGGCCTCGTCTTAACCCTTTACATGCACCCCCTTCCCTACTACCCCTCTGCCTCCCCTCTCCTTTCTCCCCACCCCTGCCCTGCCCTAACACTTTGCTTCTGATCCTACTCTCTGGAATGGTGACTGTAGGTCCTCGCCTTAACCCTTTCCATATTCCCCTTCCCTACTACCCCTCTCCCTCCCCTCTCCTTCTTCCCTCCCATGCCCTTCCTTTTGCCTTTCACCTTACTATCTTTGGTGTGAATAAGGTCACTCCTATAACCTTTACATACGCCTCATTTCCTATTAATCTTCTGTGTCCGCTCTCCTTCTCACCCATTCCCTTCCCTAACCCTTTGTCTTTCATCTTACTCTCTGTGCAATTTGGGTCTTTCTTGTACCCTTTATTCCGACGCCCACGCCCTTGTTTACCCCATCTCTTAGTCCCTTCCATACCCTGCCCTGAGCCTTTCCCTGTATAGTCCCCGCACTCCCCTTCCTTGCACCTCCCTTTCGGCCCCCTCCATGCCCTGCCCTATCCCTTTACAGACACTGTTATCTCTACATCCCCGTCAGTCACCCCCTCCCCTTACCATTCCTCGATCCCCTACCCTCCCTCCACCCCTTCATGCCCACTGATCTGGATGTACTGTAATACACACCTCTAAGTTTTCTCCTCTTTTTCTCTCTCTCATGAGCTTTTGGTATTTGAGGCGAAGAGAACAAGGTGAATTTGGTTTGAGTCTTCGAGGTCACCGAGTGTGGAAAAAAGTTGGCGTTTAAAAAAGAATGAGCGAAAGAAAGAAAGAAAGGAGGAAAAGTCAGCGAGTGTATATAGATTAGCGATTGAAGAAAGAAAGAAAGAAAGAAAAGTCATTGAGTGTGGGAATGGATTGGCGATTATAGAAAGAGAGAACGAACGAACGAAAAAAGAGGAAAGAAAGAAAGAAAGAAAGAAAGAAAGAAAGAAAGAAAGAAAAGAAAACGAGTCCTATAATGATCGTGTTCTTTGCATCTTTGAAGTGAGGAACCAGCCACCGAGAGCCACCATTAAGAGCCTCAAGGATGTTAGCAAACCCGCTCCGTGTGTTATTTTAGCCTCTGAGATGTCATTATCGCCTACTTTTCTTTTTTGCTTAAAACTCGTTCGTTCGTGCTAAGGAGCCGTAACCTTCAGGAATAACCTCGTTCGCACTCCTTGATCGCCACTTTTTTGATAATCGGAGTCTAATAAAGAGAAAGAAATATGATGAGTTCTCTGTTGTTTTAATTCATTTACCGCCATTCCCTAACTTTGTACGTAACTTTGTGGACAGACGCCTAACCCACCTTTGGCCTTTCCGTTTCTCAAGTGGACTTATTTTCATTCTAATCTATGTCACCAATCTTAATATAGTCTCTCGGTGATCTTGAGAATGCACACCTGTCCACCTTGTCCCTCCCGTCTCTCAAATAGCCTCAGTTTCTCTCATTTATCTCCACTGATTAATCTGAGTAGGAAAGATTGTTAAGCAGAAGTGGTTCGCTTGGTGACTTTGAGGATCTACACCTTCCACTCTAATCGGTTCTCTTATCTCCCTCCTTTTTGTCTCTCCCGTCTCCTAGCCACCCTCGATTTTTGTTACACATCGCCACTTCTTAATCTTAACATGAGAGATGGATAAACAGAAGTGGTTCATTTGGTGACTTGGAGGATTCACGCCTTACACTCTCCTCGGTTCTCTTATCTCCTTGTCTCTTTAGGTACTCATCGCCCCTTCTTAATCTTAACATGTGAGCTGGATAAACAGAAGTGGCTCATTTTGTGACTTGGAGGATTCACGCCTATCACACACTTCAGTTCTCTTGCGTCATCACTGGAGCGCATCGTCTCATCGCTCAGCACCTCGCGCCCCACTCACGCACCGCAGCACCACCCGGCTATCGGCGTGACATCTGAAACCCTACTCAGAGGGGCGCAGGCACGAGATTTATTGCTTGGTGGCGGCGGGAGCGGAGGAGAGGATGGGACATGGAGGAGGATTCAAGGATGGGGAGAGGGATGAATGATGGGACCCAGAAATAGAGTGATAGAAAGGATGGAAGGAAAAGAAACATGGTGGGAAAGAGTAGGCAAAGAGGGAGTTAGATAGGGATAGATAAAAGGGAGGAAATGAAACACAGTAGGAGAGAGTCAAATTAGAAAGAAGGGAAAGAGGGGTAGAGAAGGATAGGGAGGAGTCAGGGAGGGAAGGAAGAAGCAAAGAGGGAGAGAAACAGTGTATGAGGGAGTTAAATAGGGAGAAGGGAGGAAATGAAACAAGGTAGGAGATAGTCAAATTAGGAAGAAGAAGGGAGAGAGGGGTAGAAAAGGATAGGAAGGAGTCAGGGAGGGAAGGAAAAAGCAAAGAGGGAGAGAAATAAGGACAGGTAGAAGGAAGGAAATGAGAGAAACACGGTAGGAGAGAGTCAAAATAGGAAGAAGAAGGGAGAGAAGGGTAGAAAAGGATAGGAAGGAGTCAGGGAGGGAAGGAAGAAGCAAAGAGGGAGAGAACCACTGTGGGAGGGCGTCGGGTAAGGGAGGGCCAGGCCAGGAGGGTGTCGAGCTAGGGAGCGCATCGCCACCCGTCTCCAGGTGATGTTATCTCCATGTGACCTTCCGGGTGGCCAGGTAGAGGCACGCGTTCAGGTGGAGCTTCTTTGGTGTTTCAGGTTACTTAGAGGTCTCTGTAACCCTTTCTTTCACTTGTTCTCTTACGTTTGCTCATTTTTCTCTTTCTTTCTCCTGTTTTGGGTTTTATTTTATTCTCTTGTTTTTTTTTTATAATCTTCGTCATTGTTCTTTCATCTGTTTGTCGTCTCCTACTCCTCCTACTCCTACCCCCTTTTTTTAATTTTCCTTTATATGGTCGTAATAATTTTCCTCGTTCTCTTTATTGTTTTCGTCAATGTCCTTTCTTCCCATTTGTCCTTCTCTCTTCTACTCCTTTTCTTCCTCCTCCTCCTTTTATTGTTATTTGGCATTGTTCTTTCTTCTCTTGTTATCTTCTCTTCTTCTACTCTTTCTTCTTCCTACTTTCAGTGCCACGATTATTTTGACTCAATTTTGTTGTCCTTGTCACCCTCCTCATCAAGACTTACTAAAATCACAGACATTGTTCTTTCTTCTCTGTTATCTTCTCTTCTACTACTCTTTCTTCTTCCTACTGTGAATGCTATGATTATTTTGACTATTTTGTTGTCCTTGTTATCCTCCTCATCAACACTTATTAAAATCACAGACCTCTCTTTTCCGATCCCTCCGGTTTGAAAGAGCTCAGCCAACACACGAAGAAAGGGCGGCGCTAGGGGGTTCATCTTCACCTTTATTAGTTTTGTCAGAGAAAACGCGATCACGACGCAGAGCCCAACCCAAGCCTCTTAACTTTCCACCTCAGAAGCGGATCAAGTTAAGGCCATACCTCGACCTTTTCTTTTCCTTGTGGTGACGGAAAAATGTGAACCAGGAGTCGGAAACACGAGGGAGGAGGAGGGGGAGAGGGAGGGGGAGGCGAAAGGGGAGGGGTAGGAGGAGGAGGAGGAGGAGGAGGAGGATCATAGATTCGAAGGTAGAAAAACAAAGTGGAAAGTGGGAGGAGAAGAAAGAAGAAAAAAAGGAGAGGGAAAATCGGGAGCTGGAAGAGGAAGAAGAGGAGGAAGAAGAAGTAGTATAAGAAGAAGAAGAAGAAGAAGAAGAAGAAGAAGATAATAGAAAAAAAAATGAAAAAAAAAGAAAAAAAAAAAAAAAAGGAGAGAGCCTGTAGTAGACGAGGACAAGAAGGAGATAGAAACCTAGAAGGAGGAGGAGGAGGAGGAGGAAGAAGAAGAGGAGGAGATGGAAGGCTTGTAGGAGGAGGAGGAGGAGGAGGAGGAGGAGGAGGGGGTCGTTTTCGTATAATAGCTCTCATCTCCCTGTCTCTTGGCCCTGCGCCCCCTCCCTCGCGGCCACATCCTGGGTATACCTTACGCCGGGGACCTTCAGGCCGCTCGATGCGCCGCCCCGCCCGTGACCGCAGGAATGAATGGGAGCGACGGCCGGGGGTGTCAGGCTGGGCACAGGCACGCGACGACCCAGGAGGAGGAGGAGGAGGTTGTGGTGGTGGTGGCGATAGTGGTGGAGGTGGTGAAGAAATATGTTAGGTGAAGAAAATCGAGAGGCTGAGAATGCTGATGGTAATATAGATAGTGATGATGATGATGATGATGATGAGTAGGAGTAGAAGGATGAGGAGGCTGTGCATTGGGTTTACTTAGAATCCTGTAACGTTTTCAGTTATTAATATATCGCTACTCTGAGGTTTAGCAAAGGAGAGAAAATCGTGTTAGTAAATAGGAAGAAAAGAGATGTAAGCTTAACATTCATCCTTATATTCATCCATACATCCATACACATTCATATACACACGTACATACATCTATATCGACCTACCTACCTACATACATACATACATACATACATACATACAAGAGTTCAAGAAGTAGCGTGAGCATAGCGTAGCGCACATACATACTCACACACATACCCTCACAACCTGAGGCAACCATCCCCCCCTCCCACACACAAATACTCCTCCCCCTCCCCTCCCTCCTCCCCCCTCAACACCAAAACAACCCACTTCCTCAGCCAATCAACTCGGCCTGAACAAACGATACACAAAGAACCGCCACACAAATTCACGATGGAGGGGTCGGGGGTAGGTGGGTTGGGTGTGGGGGGGTAGAGTAAGACCTTCCCGCCGCCGCTATTACCTCCTGTCGTGACCTCTGACCTGTATTGAAATGGATCTCCGCGCTCGGGGGTCAACACACATTGGCCAGGTAAGGAGCAGCAGCGGCGGGATCTACCTTTGCCTGTCGTGATTATGCGGTTATTATTTCCCCCTTCCTTTCCCTCCCTCCCCTTACCTCCTTTCTCTTGCCTTGCCCTTCCTTTACATTCTCTTCCCTTCCGTTTACCTTGCCGCCTTTACCTTCTCTACCCTCCCCTTTCCCTTCCTTTCTCCCCCTTCCTCCTCTACTCGTTATTGTCATTTTTCTCTCCACTTCTCTTGCCTCCTTCTCCTTTTCCTTGCATATCCTTTTCTTTCCCCCATTCCGTTTACATTCCCTTTCCCTCATTTTCCTTCCCTTCCCTTCCCTTCCCTTCCCTTCCCTTCCCTTCCTTTCCTGTCCCTTCCCTTCTCTTCCCTTCCTTTCCCTTCCCTTCTCTTCCCTTCCACTCTCTCCCCCCTTCTTTCTTTCCCTAACAACAACAACAAAACAACAACAACAGCAAGACGAACACCAACAGCAATACGATCACAAGAGCAACAGCAAGAACAAAAAGGAAAATATAAAGAACACACATAAAAAGACAGCAAGAAAAATCGACATCGGATAGACGAGTTGCATTGAAGATCGGCCTCCGCGCTCTCTGCGGCGACACGCGGAAGCTCGTAATCAAGCCATCAATATCAGTCTGCCGCTAATGTTGGCTGGGACACTTGGAAGGGACTTGGACCGCCTCTTATCCACCCGTCCCCTTCCTCTCCCTCTCCCTTTACTCTTCCACCCCCGCTCCGACCACTAACTCTCTCTCTCTCTCTCTCTCTCTCTCTCTCTCTCTCTCTCTCTCTCTCTCTCTCTCTCTCTCTCTCTCTCTCTCTCTCTCTCTCTCTCTCTCTCTCTCTCTCTCTCTCTCTCTCTCTCTCTCTCTCTCTCTCTCAGAGCTATAGAGAGAGAGAGAGAGAGAGAGAGAGAGAGAGAGAGAGAGAGAGAGAGAGAGAGAGAGAGAGAGATTTTGTTGTGATTTAATGAAAGGTGTGTGACCAGTTTGTGAAAGTGTGAGGATCAGTGTAGCCTTACAGCGGGAAGGGAAAAATTAGAAACGGCGTAACTGGTATCACGTTATCGCTCCTGACTTTTGCGAATGTTTATATTTTTTTGTCAAACGTCCTCTCGCCTGTTGGAACCCCTCTCTCTCCTAGACAATCCCCTGAGATCATATCCAGGAATATCAATTTGTTAGATCTCGTTCATTTAAAGAAAGAAAGAAGGACGAAAGAGAAAGGAAAGAAGAGAAATGAAAGAAAAAATGGGGAAGGAAAGAAGGAAAAAAACAAAACAAAGGAAGGGAGGGATAAAGGAATAGAGGCGTGATAAGAAAGCGGAAAGAAGGAAGGAGTGAAAGAAGAAATAAATAAAGGAATGAAGGAAGAGGTGAATGAGAAGCAAAAGAAAAAGTTGAATGAGAAAAAAATAAAGGATAAGAAACGAAGAACAATAAAGAAGCAAGTAAGTAAGGAAGGAAGAGAGGGAGGGAGGGATAAGTGAAGGGTCGTGCGGTGCGTTTAAGCTCACAATGATTTTTTTTACGGGTTAACGGCAACATCCAATTTCTTATCTCAGTTAATATGGCGCAAGTAGGTCTTAAAGCAACTCGAGGTTAAGTATTATAGCTTTAAGGAAGATCATAAAGCAGTATAGTAGCTCCCTCGTTTTTGGGTTGATAAAAAAATAATATACATACATCTCCTTGTAACTGACATTGGTTAGTAATAGGAAGCTTGAAATATAACCGCCTGACCAACACACTTATTTCTTTCATCTCATATGTAAGTTAATATATCCCTTGGTCAACACTAGTAAATAACTTGAAGGATATCTTCCACTCTGTTTTTATTCAGTCTGTGAACATTATCTCTCTGCGGGCGTGGGACAGCGTACTAAGTTTAGTTTTTTTCACCATTAAGAGTTAGAAAGTCAATCACAGCTCAACGCAAAACAAAACAAAACGCCACAATACAGTGAGGCAAGGCAAGGTTATGGAGTCAGGGATATAAGACGCAGGTAGGAAGGAGCTAGTGAGTCAAGGGAGGAGGTGGGGATAGGGTTCGAACACGCCCCACGCTGCTACCCGAACCGACCGCCAAAGGAAGAGACTGAAACCCATCTGGAGCAGAACAAAAGGGTACGATACTGTCCCTAAGCATTCAGATCTCAAGGTATCGAGTGTCGGCTCCATTAGTGGCGAAATTCAACCTCTCCTTCCCCCGCCGTCCCGCTCGCCGCGAAAAGAAGGCAACAAAAAGCAAAGAGAGGAAGAGCGAGTGAGCCACCATGAGACTTGCGGCCGATGGAGTTGATGTTATGATACGAGAGATCTGTGTTGGGTTTGGTCCTAAGGTTTACTGGTCTTACGGTGTCATGACTGGAGGTTGACTTGATGGTCGAGTGGTTGATTGACTAGTGGATATGTGATTGACTGACTGACTGACTAACTGCCTTACTTGCTAACTGATTGATCTTAAGGGATTTAGGGCCGCTTTCACATTTGTTTTGTTTGTTTTGATCGTTACCAATGGCTGTTATCGCCGCTATAGTATTTCCATGTAAAACTGGTCGATGGGGTAGTGGCGGCTGCGGGGTTAGCCTAGCCCCGCACCTTGCCACACACTCTCAACACCTCTCGCTTCCTCTGCAGTCGCCACTACCCCATAGGCCAGTTTCACTATAGCGTCGATCTCCGCCATTTGTAACGATCAAAACAAACGAAGTGACTGTGAAAGCGGCCCTTAGTGGTCCCATGGTTTTATTTCTGAATGGTTGACTGGCAGGATGGTTGAGGGAATGGATAAGTGACTGACTAAACTAATGGATATCTAACTAATTGACTTGCCTTCTGGTTGAGCTTACAGTTTTGCGGTTTAAAAATTCTTGACTGGAAGGTTGACTGAGTGGCAGGATGGTTCGGTACACTGGTGAGTAACTGTGTAAATTGGTGAAAGTTTTAGGATAGTTGATGGTTATGTAACCGTCATGCTTGGTGTTACGTAATCTAATGTCTAACGGTCCTATGGTTTCATGACTGCGTGGGTGACTGAGTACAAGGGCGTGTGTGTGTATCCCGGACTGAGTAACTGATTTACTGTTTGATTGGCTAGAAAGGCTTTTGATCTGTATGTTACTCCACTTGTGTTTGTTTTGGCCTCTTTCCCCCTTATTCTTACACTTGTTGCTTCTTCCATTTAAGTGTACCCTTGACTGACTGACTTCTTGACTCACTAGAAAGTTTTTTATTTATTTTTTTATATTTTTTTTATACGTCTACGCCTATAGCGCCGGTAGGCTTGCTTGAGGGGCCTGGATGGTGTTCGGCCCCAGCCCGTCATGGCGCAGGCAAGTGTTTAAAGTTGCGCCATCTTCTCTTATGGTATGTTTACTTCAACGTCTTTCTATCCTCGCGCCACTCTCCTCTCTTCCTTGCTGCTCCTTCCTTTGCTTTCCATTCCTACTCTCCGTTGCTTTTGTGTCATATACTTAAACACTTCATCACTCAAGCACGCACATTTATCAAGGCTTTCGTAGGTATAGTGGGCATTTCCCGGGGTAGTTCATGACCCTGGTGGTAGTTCGAGAAAGCATATGTACCGTGAAAGTGGATATACACTCATGAGAACCCGATGAATCACCTTTTCGACCTTTGGAAATTATTAATGTGAGAAGCGGAGGCGTCGCAGAATACCGACCTTTTCTGTGAGTCTCCGTCCGTCATCTCCCGCCTCCCCATCAGATGAGATTCGCTGCTATACAATCAAGTGAAAGGTGGCGCCGAGACCCACACAATGGACAATGGCTAGATCTGAACTTTCCCGTTAATGAAGACAGTGGGAAGGCGATATCTGAATTACCATTGTTTCGAGGGTTACTATAGCTGGGTTACGTTACGGAAGCGATATGTGTAATTGATTTCTTTTATTATGCCTTGATGATGATGATGATGATGAGGAGGAGGAGGAGGAGGAGGAGGGAATAAATAAGCTTAAAAATGATAGGAGGAGACTTAAGAAGGTGAGGAAGAAAAAGAACATAAAAGGAAGTACAAGAATATAAAGAAGATAAGGAAGAAGAAGAAGAGTAAGAAAAAACCTTTGAGGCTGTAGTAGTCTTAATATATTCGTCTTTTTTAGGTTCTTTACAATACCGATATTTTAATTTTCTTCTATTCGTCAGTGTTATCCTTTGGTTCCTTTGCACTAGGAAGTATAATGAATTGGATTGTGGATGACGTTAATTTTCCCGCTTCTCACCTGACCTCACCTGTCATACCTTTACCCTGCAGCCTCAGCGTATACATATTTTACCTTCACTTTTGTTCTTGGGTTTCCATGAGGTGTGGATAAAAAAATGAATTGGTGGGATGATTAAGCGATTACTTCCACCTGTCTCACCTGTTTGACCTTTCATTAGCATCCATCTTAAGCCTCATTCCGTTTATACACGTTTCACCTTTCCTTCACTCTTATTCTTCAGTTTCTTTAAGGTGTGTATGACAAATGAATTCGTGAGATGATTAAGCGATTACTTCCGCCGCCTGTCTCACCTGTTTCACCTTTCCTTTTCATCACTCTTAAGCCTCATTCCGTTTATACACGTTTCACCTTTAATTAACTTTCATTCTTGGGTTTTCTTAGGTGTTTATGAAAAATGAATTGGGAAGAGGATAAAGCGATTTTTCCGCCGCTTCTCTCACCTGTTTCACCTAACGTTTTCATCACTCTTAAGCCTCATTCCGTTTATACACGTTTCACCTTTAATTAACTTTCATTCTTGGGTTTTCTTAAGGTGTGTATGAAAAATGAAGTGGTGAGATGATTAAGCGATTACTTCCGCCTCCTCTCACCTGGTTCACCTTTAGTTCGCATCCATCTCTATCCGCACTCACCTTACCTTCGCTTTTATTCTTCGCTTGTGAATGAAATATGAATGCGTTAGATGATTAAGCGATTACTTCCTCTCTCGCTCCTGTTGCACCTCCTGCTAACCTCACTCTATGCTCGTTTGAAGTACAATTTATGTTTGTTTTAGCTACTCTTTTTTTTCTTCTTCGGTTGCTGTGAAATGCGTATAAATGATGGATCGGCTATGTGATTAAACGATTACTTCCACCTCTCACCTGTTTCAACTCTCGTTAACTTCACTTATACTCCTTTTTAACTATACTTTATACTCTTTTTAACTGCACTTTTGTTAGTCTTCGGATGCTTTGAAATGCGTATAAAAAAAAACAGATTTGCTTAACGATAAACCCATTACATCCGCCTCTCAGCTGTTTCACCTCTCGCTAACTCCACTTTAACTACACTTTTGTTCTTCTTTACTTTTTTTTTCTTTTACAGCTAAGGAGACAGTTCAAGGGCGTAAAGAAAAATATTAAAAAAAAGCCCGCTATTTACTGCTCCTGAATAGAGGTCAAAGGAGTGGCCAAAAAGAGAGGTCAGTTTCGGGAGGAGATGTTGTCCTTGCTGTGAAACGCGTATAAAAGACAGACTGGTTAGATGATAAAGCGATCACTTCCGCTCTCTAGCTCTCTCACCCTCACTTGTTGCCTCTCTCGCTAACACCCCCTCGGCCCTCAGCCTATGTTTACACTCCATGCATCATAATCTTCCTCTTTGCCTTCCAAGCACGAGTTCACCTGCGCCGCTTCTCCCCCATTAGCTACGTGATGAATGGTGCCGCCCCGGGTAGCATTAGGGCGGGGGTGTGAGTGCCATGCTCCACGTGGGTCATTATCTGGGCGGAAGTGGGCCAGGTAACAACACCCCGGGGCTGTTTGCGCCACATCTGTCGGGCGCCCGGGAAAGCAGGAAGACGAGGAAGACGTATTAATTGTGGATGAGGTGGTGGTGGAAGCGTGGGAAGAAGAGGAGGAAGAGGAGGGGTTGAGGGAAGGAGGAGGAGGAAAAAGAAATCAAGAAAAACAAACAAGAATTGAAGAACGGCAGTAAGGAGTGAGGGAAAAAAGAAAGAAGAATAGTAGGAAGGAGAGAAGGAAGGAAGGAAGGAAGGAAGGAGGGAGGGAGAAAAGGAAGGAAGGAGGGAGGGAGGGAGGAGGAAGGGAGGAAGGAAGGAAGGAAGGAAGAACGGAAGGCAGACAGACAGACAGACAGACAGACAGAAAGAAAGAAAGAAAGAAAGAAAGAAAGAAAGAAAGAAAGAAAGAAGATGAAGAAAAAGAAGAAGAAATTTCAGAAGAGAAAAGACAATGAAGAAAAGGTTAAGAAAGAAGGAAGAGGAAGGAGACGAGGAAGCGAAGGAAAATCAGCAAGGAAGGAACACGACTTGAATCATGCAGTAATTAAGGGGTGTCTCCTCTGCCATTCATCTTTCCTCTATTCTCACTCATTCTTCTCTCCTGTTACCTCCAATTTCTCAGCGCTGCTTCCTCTCACTTCCCCACCCTCCCCCCTTCCACCCCCGCCACTGCCAGTTCTTTCATCCATTTTTCTCGCTCAACTTTCATCCCTCATCACTCCTAGGACTTCCACGGGGCCTTTCACGAGTCGGCGCAAAATTCTCCGTTCGGGTCCAAATTTGATCTTATATCGTGTGTCGCAATGTGTCTTTGGGGCAAGGCAGCGGCAGCTTCCCCAACACCTCCCGGCCGCTCAGGTGTTCGCCAGGTATGTTGGTCTTGATTACGGGCAGGTAGGCGACAGGTGAGCCTCGCTGGGGGTGCAGGTAACCGATACCCCCCCACACACACACACACACACACACACACACACACACACACACACACACACACACATACACACGACAAGGAGGGTCGATGGTGTTTTTTTATTATTTAAGGTGTGTGTGTGTGTGAGAGAGAGAGAGAGAGAGAGAGACGCTTGGTTCCAGTGCTCATTTCCGATCTTTTGGGTCCTGAGGTTCTTGGTATACTCCTAATCCAAATGGAAGTGATGACTTTGATTTTAATTAAACATTGCTGGATTCTTTTCAAATATAATTCCCTATTGTACACATTTTTACCATCACTCGGGTGTCTGGTAAATATGTTTCTTTTTGTTTCATTCGTTTTCCTGAAAATAAAAATGGTTGACCTGACGTTTCTTCTTCACCTGTAAGTCTCCAGAGGTTCAATTTAAAGACCTCATCGGTGTCTCTAGGAAGAGCATTTAGCCATCATTTGGGTGTTTGTAAATTGATATTGATCTCTTTCACTAGTACTTCTTCCTCAAAAGAATGTCATTTAGATTTTTTCAGTTATTATATTACGCCTGTGTATCCCTGAATGCCAATGTTCCCCTATTGTATAAACTTTTCGTACTGCACAATTTTTAGCCATTGTTTGGGTGTCCGGTAATAAATTTTTGGTCCTTACACTCATTTCCTCCTGACAAGAATGGTGGCTGGGACTTCCTTTCTCGCCCCTGTATCTCGCATAATCTTTGTTCCTCTGTTCTTTAAAGTTTTCGTACTGCACAATTTTTAATCACCACTCGCGTCTCTGCTAATAGATTTCGATCCCTTTCACTCGTTTTTACCTGACAAGAATGGTAGCTTAGACTCCCTTTGTCGTCCCTGTGTCTCCCTGAAGAGCAACGTCCCTCTGCTGTACAAACTCCTTATTGGACGACTCTTTACCATCGTTTGGGTGTCTGCTAATTGATTTCGGTTCCTTTCATTCGTTTTTTTCTCTACACAAATGACGCTGCAGACTTTTTTTTACTCTTAACTCTTTTTTTTAACGCTTCTCTTCACCGCTGTGTCGCCCCGAAGAGCCGTGTTCCCCTTTGTCCGCGGCCACAAAAGGCAAACACGGTGGGCGACGTTGAGGGAGCGGAGAGCGAGGCAACGCGGCTCTTTGTACACTGGCTTCCTGGGCGCTGCTGCAGGTGATATTGTGGTCCCGCAAGAGTCGGCTTTTTTGTTCTTTTCTTCGTCTTCTTCTTTTCTTCTTCTCCTTGTTCTTATAATTCTTCTTTTCTTCTTCCTCTTCTTCTTCTTCGTCTTCCTCTTTTCTTCTTCTCCTTGTTCTTCTTATTCTTCTTTTTCTTCTTCCTCTTCTTCTTCCTCTTTTTCTTCATCTTCTTTTCTTCTTCTCCTTGTTCTTCTTTTTCTTCTTTATCTTCTTCTTCTTCTCCTTCGTCTTCTTCTTTGTCTTCGTCATCTTCTTGTTCTTGTTGTTCTTGTTCTTCTTCATCTTCGTCTTATTGTTATTGTTTTTGTTCTTGTTCTTGTTCAGTTTTTGTTCTTCGTCTTCGTCCTAATCTCCTCCTTTCCTTGTTGTTGTTGTTGTTGTTGTTGTTTTTCTCGTGCACGCTGCCTTCCCGGGCCCCGCTGCAGGTGACGTGACAGTGGGGGCCCCGCAAGTGTCGGTCGGCCGCAGGAGCAGACACTTCCCTTGCGTGTCAATCTTGATTACATGTCGGCGTGATGGATGGTCGATTCCGCTCGCTTTCTTTATCCCGAGTTAAGTAGCGGAGCGCCGACGCCCTCTTTGTGTGGGTAATGGCGTCCGTCCTAACGATGTCACGCCTCGACGAGGTAATGATCTCCCGTTGACCTTATTTGTACTGCGGTGACGCCTCATTTAATTACGTACGACCCCCCCCCCCTCCCCCTTTTATTTTTTTTTCTCTCTCTCTCTCTCTCTCTCTCTCTCTCTCTCTCTCTCTCTCTCTCTCTCTCTCTCGTAATAATGTAGTATGTCATTCCCTCAATTTTCTTACTCACTGATCATCTACTTTCATCTACAGCTTCAGTGAGGTGTGTATTTCTCTCTCTCTCTCTCTCTCTCTCTCTCTCTCTCTCTCTCTCTCTCTCTCTCTCTCTCTCTCTCTCTCTCTCTCTCTCTCTCTCTCTCTCTCTCTCTCTCTCTCTCTCTCTCGCTCTCGCTGTCTAGACCGGATGGCTCCCTCATATCGGGTTGCGTCCAAATGCTTCTTGCCATTAAGTTCAAGTGTGTTGTCGGTCTTGGGTGTTCATCACGGTACGCTTCTTTTTCTTGTTATTTTTTTCCTCCTCCTCCTCCTACTTTGCCGGATCGCTATCATTTTACCGTCTCATCTTGAACTTTGTCTTCGTTAACGTCGCCGTAATAGGTATCGGCGCTGCGCTTGTGGTAAGAAATGGCGTGGGTTTATTGTCGCTTCCCCGATCGGCGGTGTTGTCGTAATCACGGGCCTCGTCGCCGTCCCCGCCGTCGCGTCAGTTTACGTTTTTTCTTTTTTTTCTTTTTTTGCTTTCTTTCTACGTTGTCTTCGTTTTCGTCATTATTCTCTCTTTTATCTCCAATTCTCTTTTCACCTTTCTTTTTCACCTTTCCTTTCCCTTCTTCACTTATTCTTTCTTCATTTTACATGTTTTTTTTTCTTTTCGCTTTCCGTCGCCTCGGCCAGTGTCACCAGCACCGCCGCCGCCACCGCTGTCTCCCGGAGCAGGTGGGAGTGTCGTGTAACAAATGCCGACTAACATCTTCACACTCGTTTCTTATTGGTCAGTGCTCGACACGTCCGAATCCCTTCACTCTGCCTCGTCTTAGTCTTCAAGGACACGGCGGAACTCTCGTCTTAGCCTGACTGTGACTCTCCTGGCACCTTAGCGTCATATTCCCAGCTCCTGCGTCATCCTCGGCCACCCTTACGCCTTTGAACGCACTGTATTACGCTCTACGTTAGGCCGGGAACGCTGTATTTACCGGCGTTCCGAAGCCTCGTCCCCGATAAGACACAATTAATGAAAACTCAGATCGAATGTCAGCAAGTCAGAACCACAACACAAAAGCTGTTGAAAGTTGAGTCGACGCTGCGGTGGCCAGATCTTGCCCGGCCAGCCGCTGCCCCGTTTCTTGTAATTCACTCTTTTGTGCGAATTAAACACCAATTATATACTCTCTTAAGGGCGACGCTGCCTGCCTCTGCCGCACCGAAAACCACCTCTATCGCCTGTGCTAATTAGGGACACAGGTAACCCCTCTCCGCAGGTAGCTCTTCCTTTCCCTCCGTCCCGCGGGTCACAGGGGTATACATACTTTAGTTTCTTGCCCGCCAGAAAGAGTCGAGTCTCATGTTCTATCGCAATGTTGAGAGGAGAATAATCCTAATTAAAAGTGGCGAGGATACGTGAGCCCCATGCTTGTGTGTGTGTGCTTGAAGGTCATGATGGCGTCCCCCTGGCGGTGCTGTGCGTGGTGGTGAGGGTGGTGGTGATGATGAGGGAGGGAGGGTGTGGGTGGGTGATGAGTTGTGGTGTTGGTAATAGTGATGAGGGTTGTGATGGTTGGGTGATGGTTGTTATGACGAGTGGTGGTGGTGGTTGTAATGGAAATGTTGGTTGGTTGTGTGACAGTTGTAATGGTAGTGTAAAAAAGAATTATGATGCTAGTAGAGGTGGTAGTGGTGGTGGTGGTGGTGGGAGGCGGTAATGATAGTGGTGTTAGAAATAATAGGGAGGAGGTGGTGGTGGTGGTTTTGGTGGTGACAGGTGTTGAATGCTGGTGGCCGTGGTGATGAGGGAGGTATGATAGTGACAGCGAAGATGAAGGTGTTGGTGGTAATGGTAGTGATGGTGGTGATGGTGATGGTGGTGTTGGGGGGAGGCGACAGTGGTGGTAATGGTGTTGAGGAATTGCAGTAGTCATGGTTGTGGTAGTGGTGATGGCGGTGGTGGTGGTGGTGGTGGTTGTGGTGGTGGTGGTGAGGAATCATGGTGGTATAGGTGAAATAGAAGCAGTAGTGGTGATGATCGTAGTGAAGGGTGGCAGTGGAAGTAGTGATGATGGTGGTGGAGGAGGTGATGAGGGAGGGAGGTGTGGTGATGGAGGGGATGGAGGGTGTGTCGTGGCTGAGGGGGGTGGGGGGTAGGCGTGGTGTTGGCTGGAGAGGGACGGGAGGGTGTGTGTCGTGGGAAGGGAAGAAGGGATTAGGGGAGAAAGAATTAAGCCATTAAGAGGTGAAGACTTACGTGTGGGCGGTGAGGACCCAGCGAAGGGGGACTTGAGAGTGACGTTTTTTTCTTTTTCATTCTCTTTAGCTACTGAATATAATGCGTGTGTAACCATATTCAAACATTAGGCGGAGCATTTCCTATATATTATCCTACCCGTGGTGCATGGTTAGCGTCCCTGATAACAAATTTGTGGGCCTGGGTTCTAATATCGGCCTGGGGAGTCGTCGAGCAGCCCACCCAGCTGTTCATCCTTTCTTTCGTGATAGTCAGTGGTTACCTGGGAAAACCTAGGGAAGGTAAACTGTAGTAGCCCGGATGTTACGCTGTCACTGTAGGCCAATTCAACAGTCCAACACAGTCATTGCACGCACCCAAACAAACTATATTCTCCACACTGATCCGTTATTTCTACTCAATACCAAATACTAAAGAGATCTCCGGTGTGGTTTTTTTAAAGTTTCTCTCTTTTTATATCAACACCAAGCACTAATACAATGAATTTTCGTCGTATTTTGTGTTTGGTTGGGGAGCTCACAAACTTACTGGACTGTGAAACTGGCCAAGTGTCGGGTTTTCTCCCCCCACAGGCCGGCGGGACGGAGAAAAGCACCGCCGTCATGCGCATCTTTAGGGTATGCTCCCAACATTACCTGTCCGGCAAATTTCGGAAGATCTGAGAAGAGATGATTTTACTTCCGTTAGTGACGACCAACTCTTTAGGTTCAGTGGCAGGCCAGGAAAGCAGAGGTAGGTAGGTTGTGTCAGAAGGCTAGGAAAGCAGAGGAAGGTAGGTTAAGTGGCAGAAGGCCAGGAAAGCAGAGGAAGACAGGTTAAGTGTCAGAAGGCTAGTAAAGCAGAGGAAGGTAGGTTAAGTGGCAGAAGGCCAGGAAAGCAGAGGAAGGCAGGTTAAGTAGCAGAAGGCCAGGAAAGCAGAGGAAGGCAGGTTAAGTGGCAGAAGGCTAGGAAAGCAGAGGAAGGCAGGTTAAGTAGCAGAAGGCCAGGAAAGCAGAGGAAGGCAGGTTAAGTGGCAGAAGGTCAGGAAAGCAGAGGAAGGCATAGACGGAACATATCAGTCTTGGCAGCTGTTACGGGGCTGAGGGACGGTGTAGCGAGGGTCAGCTGCTCACCCTCCGCCTTCACCGTCACCCTCCAGCCCTGCAGCAACACAAACAGGCTCGGCACGACACTTAATTTATATCAATTTATACTAACTGAAAGAACATGTCCACGGGTCGGGGAGAGCACCGCCAAGTGGAAGAACTGGAGTCCGAGGAGGGGGGGGAGGACGGAGAGGAAGAAGCATACAGCGACGGAAACAGCGAGGAGGATGAGGCGGGTGAGTTGAGCCGCCCCAGAAGAGCCTCACCTCCCCAGATTGACCCACAAGAGGAGCCGCAAGTCGCGCTCCTCCCCTCCAGCCGCTCACCCGAAGAGGAATACTCCGTTCATTGGGGATTCATGGTCGCCTTCATCCTCGGCGCTTTCGTGTTCCTCGACTTCCTGTACGTGTCCCTCATGTGGGGCGTGATGACGTACTGAGGCAGGGCAGGGTCATCCCCCCCGACGGCCTTACAGACGCCCCTCGTGTTTATAACTTGGAAACATAAGAACATAATGAGACTGCAAGAGGTCGGTAGATCCATGTACGGCACCTCCTGTGAACTTGACCCCATCTAACTAACCTCACTATCCTTGACTTTATCTAA
Organism: Eriocheir sinensis; assembly: GCF_024679095.1. NCBI lineage: Eukaryota > Metazoa > Arthropoda > Malacostraca > Decapoda > Varunidae > Eriocheir > Eriocheir sinensis. Next base: position 9,534,965 of record NC_066563.1, read on the forward strand.
TCTTTTGAATGTATCTATCGTTTACTTCTCTCGTTGGACAGCGGCACTAATTATTTTCGCATCCTCCTCTCCTCACTTGGATTCCGCTTTCATATTCTACGTATGATTTTGACTTTCCAACATATAAGGTTTCTCAGCGATGGGTTACAATATAATTCATAAACTGATTGGTGTAGTTTTTTTCATCCCCGCTTTGCTCGCCTGGATATAATCGAATTACACTCAGTGTTTTGCATCGTGTTAGGTGTAAAAGAAAAACCTGATGACGGGTCTCTGAAGTTATGAGAGTAAATTTGATCGTTTTTCTATTACGTTGTTCATGTATTTATTTTTTCGTCTTGGGTATTGTATAGATTTATTTTGCTCCGAATCTTTCTACTGTCCACCTTAAGACTCCTTCACCTTATTCCCTTAACCTTCCTCTAACCTTCACTCTAAAGTTAAGAAAATGAATTTGATATATTTTCCTTTCGAAGTATTCATCTCTATCTAACGAATTAGCTTTTCCAATTTCCAAGAGTGGTAATAACAGATATATTGGTGGCCTGTTCTTCTTATATTCTCTTATGTTTTCTTTCGCCCCGAATCTTTTTATTGTCCACCTTAAACACTCCTTCACCTTATTCCCTTAACCTTTCTTTAACCTTCACTCTAAAGGTAAGAAAATGAATTCGATATATTTTACTCTCGAATTATTCATCTATATTTTTTTTCTTGGAACTTTGTAATTTTGTTTCCCTTCGAGTCTTTCTTCTGTCTACCTTAAACGTTCCTCCGCCATGTTCCCTTAACCGTTCCTTCAGTATTCGATTCGTAATCCATTTTTTCCCATCAAATTCGGGTCGGCAGTAATGGTTTAAAACGTTCAACTAGATAAACCTTAATGCCATGTTTCTAGATTTTCCGTTGAATGTTCCTCCACTCGTAAGAAATCGACCTGTTACCTAGCGTTATGCTCCTGACTTTTCCCCTCAATAACCTGCTCATTATTTAAGTCTCCCAACGAATTAGCTTTTCCAATTTCCAAGAGTGGTAATAACAGATCTCCTGGTGGCTTGTTCTCTTTTTCAGCTTATGTTCTGTAAACGTTCCTGCGCTTATGATAATTCGACCTTTTATCCTCGAAGCTGAAGCGTAACCATGAGTAAATATAAATGGACAAAAATAATAATACGTGAGCTGATATTAATGTTGTGGTTTGGAAATGTGTATTATTATCTGCTGGCGAGGAGGCACATATTATATTTCTTTAACAACGGAGTATTTCGTTTTACTTTTTATCTTCTTTTCGTGGAAGCGTCGGAGTGTGAGTTCGTGGTATGGGTTCAGCGTTTTCAGGTATTGTGTGATGCGTTTTAACCTTGAATTTCTGCTCATTTTTGTTATATATATTAAGGTGTCTGGAATGTGTGAGAGAGAGAGAGAGAGAGAAAGAAGAGACACACACACCACGGCCCCCCCTAATGACATGACCATAAGCCTTGAAATGACCGCAGTGTACATGTTGGTCTGAGTGAAATGCTTCCTCGGGATCACCACCACACGTCAAATTTAAGTCGTTTTTGGGTGGTCCGTGGAAAGGTTGCTGAGGTAGGAGTTCTCTCTCTCTCTCTCTCTCTCTCTCTCTCTCTCTCTCTCTCTCTCTCTCTCTCTCTCTCTCTCTCTCTCTCTCTCTCTCTCTCTCTCTCTCCGAAAATTAAGGTTTAAGAGACATTCCGACTTAATGACGGAGTGGTTTGGTGGACCCGCATGAATCGTGTGTAATGGTTATGATTTGTGTGATATGCGAGTTGTCGTTGTCTGGATGAGGAAAGTTACGAAGATAGATGTTTATGTTTTCTCAGGCATGTAGATGATTCTTTTTGAATTTGAAGTATGTAGAACGGGATGATGAAAATGGGAAAGAGCTTAGAATAAATATGTTACAGGAAAAAATACAAAAAGAGTCAGTTTAAAGTAGATAATGTGATACGTGTTTGCTGTTTTGAGAAATACTGACGAGGCTTAAAGATTTTACCTAATGGAAAGAAACAATGGAAGCGACAGATACAAGGGGAATGAAATGAAGCCGCGTTGAAGGAAAATAAAGAAAGAGACAGTACAAAATTGATCATTAGAAATACTGACGTGTCTATTGGGGGTCGTAGCAAGTAAATAGGAACAGTATATAGGAGAAAAGAAAGAGTCGAGGGACATAAGGCAAGTAATTATTTGCTGGAAAGATAAAGGAAGAGAGAAATAAGAGGAAAAGGAAGAGGAGTTTGTAGCAAGTGGGAAGGAACAGTTAACGGGAAGAGACGATTGGCGAAAAGCGAGGATCTGTTGCAGGGAAATAGATGAAAAAAAAGAAGCAATTCAAGGGAGAAGGAGAATAAGAACGTTGACTGAAACGGGACTTTATAAGTAACAAAAAAACATGAGATCAAGCAACAGGGAATTTGGAACAGGAATGAAGGAACTGGATGCGATTTACGGTACAGCTCCGACGCCTCTGGTTTTGGGATTAAGGTCTGTGTGTCTTTAGTGCGTCCTTGAGGAGTCACCCAGAGACCTCTTGCGGCCACCACCAGCTCTCCGATGGTTGCGTCACTCACTACTCCCTTCTCCTCCCCTCCCCCCTTCCCCCGGCCGGCAGGAGGCTAAGGAATCTATGGGTCCGGTCTCTTGTTTATTGTTTTTTGTTGTGTTTTTGTATTTTAGAGTTAAGGAGGAAGGTCAAGGGTACAAAAGAGAAACGAATGTGTAGTTAGGTTAGTGTGCGTTGGGCGGAAGGCTAAGGAATCTATGGCCCAGGCTCGTGTTTGTTGTTTTTTGTCGTGTTTTTGTATTTTAGAGTTAAGGAGGAAGGTCAAGGATGCAAAAGAGAAACAAAAGAGTGATTAGGTTAGTGTGTGTTGGGCGGAAGGCTAAGGAATCTATGGCTCAGGTCTCGTGTTTATTTTTTTTTTGTGTTTTTGTATTTTAGAGTTAAGGAGGAATGTCAGGGGTTCAAAAAAGAAACAAAAGTGTGATTGGGTTATTGTGTTGGGCAGAAGGCTAAGGAATCTATGGCTCAGGTCTCGTGTTTGCTGTTTTTTGTCGTGTTTTTGTATTTTAGAGTTAAGGAGGAAGGTCAGGTTTGCAAAGAAGAAACAAAAGTGTGATTGGGTTAGTGTGCGTTGGGCGGAAGGCTAAGGAATCTATGGCTCAGGCTCGTGTTTATTGTTTTTTTGTGGTTTTGTATTTTAGAGTTAAGGAGGAAGGTCAGGTTTGCAAAGAAGAAACAAAAGTGTGATTGGGTTATTGTGTTGGGCAGAAGGCTAAGGACTCTATGGCCTAGGGTCGTGTTTATTTATTTTTTTCTCCTCCTTTCCCCTCTCTTCGTCTGCTTCTGTTTTACCTCCTCTTCCTTTTCCTACTTCTCTCTATCCACTACCCTACCCTACCTACCTTATCATACACTATACTACCCTATCCTACCCTGCCCTACCCTACCCTACCCTAAACTAACCTACCGTACTTTATCCTATCCCAATCTACCTTAACCTAACCTGACCTAACCTACCCTACCCAAATTTAACCTACCCTACCCTACCCTACTCTACCTTACCCTAATCTAACCTACCTTACCTCTCCCTACCCTACCTTACCCTACCCTGCCCTAATGTAACCTACCTTACCTTTCCCTACCCTACCTTACCCTACCCTACCTTACCCTAATCTAGCCTACCTTACCTTTCCCTACCCTACCCTAACCTAACCTAACCTACCCTACCCTACCCTACCCTACCCTACCCTACCTATCCTAACCCAACCAACCTTACCTTTCCCAACCCTGAGCTAACCTAACCTAACCTAACCTAACCTAACCTAACCTAACCTAACCTAACCTAACCTAACCTAACCTAACCTAACCTAACCTAACCTAACCTAACCTAACCTAACCGAACCTAATCTAACCTACCCTACCCTATCCTACCTTAACATATCATACCTTACCTTACCCTACCCTCTCCTTCTTTCCTTTCTTTACCACTTTCCTTCCTTACCCTCCTCACCACCTATCACTAACATCACAGAAACGACTTAAGATGATAAAGACAAATCATAAAGAAAAAAATAATAAGAAAAAGAAATACCAAGAAAAAAATAAACCCCGCGTACGTCTTATCACAGTTTACCTTTCACCTGCGCAGGCCAAGGTAGGCAGCACGTGACATCATTAATTATTTCATCTCTCTCTCTCTCTCTCTCTCTCTCTCTCTCTCTCTCTCTCTCTCTCTCTCTCTCTCTCTCTCTCTCTCTCTCTCTCTCTCTCTCTCTCTCTCTCTCTCTCTCTCTCTCTCTCTCTCTCTCGCTCGCTCGCTCGCTCCATAAGGTGAAATCCAGGTGAATCTAAAACGCAGGTAACCCAAGCTAATAATGAGAGAGAGAGAGAGAGAGAGAGAGAGAGAGAGAGATCCATTTCATCCTTTGTTCACTAATGCCACGGCTTGGATGATTTTTAAGAAGACATCAAGGAGGAGGAGGAGGAAAAAGAAGACAGGGGGGAGCAGAAACAGGTAGATGAGACACAGGTGAAGGAGGAAGAGGAGGAGAAAGAGGAGGAGGAGGAGGAGGTGGAAGTGGAGGTGGAGGTGGAGACGGATGGAAGACAAGGGTAGGTAGCGTGCTGATGGACCCCCCCTTACCCCCCTTGCCCCCCCCCCCTCCCCCCCCGAGAGGCCCAGCCCATTGTGACAGTCCCAGACAATAGCTCGGTGATCACACGAGGGTATCTGCTTACCACGCCCCCCTCCCCCCAATCCCCCTCCCCTCTTTTGCTGGACTCACACCCCCCTCCCCATCTCTCCCAGCACCCACGCACCCTTACTCACCCCCCTCCCCCTCAACTTCTCTTCCCCTCCCTCTCGTTTTTCCTCCCTCTTCCCTCAACTTCTCTTCCCCTCCCTCCCGTTTTTCCTCCCTCTTCCCTCTTCTCTTCACCCACTATCTTCCTCTAATTAAACTTCCTCTTCCTTCTTTTCTTCAACTATTTTCTTCACCCTTTCACTTCATTCTCTCCTCTTGTCTTTTAACCTCTTCTCTTCCCCTCCTTTTCCTCCCTTTCTTTATTTTCCTCACCCACTTTTTTCCTAGAATCTAACATCCTCTTCCATTTCTCTCTTCTCTTCTCTTCACCCACTATATCCCTCTCCCTCTCTCTTTATTCACTCATCTTTTCATTCACTCACTCACCCTTTTCCTCCCTCTCTCCCCACTCTTACTTTCCTTCCCCCTCCTACTCCTTCCTCTCCCTCTTCTCCTCACCCACTATTTTGCTCTCCTTCAATTTATTCCTTCCTCTTATCTCTTCACCCACTTACCCTTTTCCTCCCCTTCTCTTCATTCTATGTTATCACCCCTCTCGCCCCTTTCATCCCATCACCCCCCTCATCTCACCCCATCCAACGTCTCTCAACCTACATCCCCAAGCAGCCCATACCTTCGTCACCACATCTCTCCCTTCACTAGCCTTTCTCTCTCACAGTCCTTCTCATCTCCTATCCCATACCTTTTATCACCCACAGCTCTCCCTTCACTAGCCCTTCACATCCCCTTCCCTTGGCCATCCTCACCCTGCCCTTCAATATGTTACCCAGCCCTTCCAGCCCTTCCCATTCCCCTTCCTTCCCCACCTATCAGTCTTCCCTTCCAGTCCTTCCCTCCCCCACCCTTCCCCCTCCTTCCCCACCCATCAGTCTTCCCTTCCAGTCCTTCCCTCCCCCACCCTTCCCCCTCCTTCCCCACCCATCAGTCTTCCCTTCCAGTCCTTCCCTCCCCCACCCCTCCCCCTCCTTCCCCAGCCATCAGTATGTCACCCTTCCCTACCAATTCTTCCCTTCACCTTAATCACCCTTCACGTCCCCACCTAATGACCCTTTACTTTCCCTTCCGTCAATTGGGCCTCATAATGTTGTTACGTAGCGGCCGCCACCCACCACCACCACCACCCATAACCACCACCTTCACCACCATCACCGCCTCACCACCTTCCGCCCCACCCTGCTCCGCCCCGCCCCGCCCCCAGGCACTCGGTGATGGATGAGTTGGTTCCATTATCGCACTAATAGGTATTTCTTCATGTTTTTCTCTTCGTCTTTGTCAGCTGGGATTTCATTTAGTTGTATTTCTCTGTCTTTGTCTCTGTCTGTCTGTCTCTGTCTGTCTGTCTGTCTGTCTGTCTGTCTGTCTCTCTCTCTCTCTCTCTCTCTCTCTCTCTCTCTCTCTCTCTCTCTCTCTCTCTCTCTCTCTCTCTCTCTCTCTCTCTCTCTCTCTCTCTCTCTCTCTCTCTCTCTCTCTCTCTCTCTCTCTCTCTCTATCTATCTATCTATCTATCTCTCTCTATCTATCTATCTATCTATCTATCTATGTGTATCGCCAGATTCATAAACGTCGTTCTAATATTTATGAACATTTATTAACGTTTGATTTGTAGTTTGGCTTTTTAATTCCACTTTTATTACTGAATTTTCACAGCTGGGTCGTAAAAGTGATACAAAAACAACAAAAGCACCTCAACGCGCCTTGAAAAACGGGTCAAAAAAGACAAACCAGCCACATAAGTGTTGATGGAGACTGATGTGACGTGTAAAATACCTGGCGGATGTGTGCTAGGATTTTCCCACACCTGGAAGTACACGTGTAAACCAAGACAATGAACATAACGTACACAAACAATACTTTTTTATTTATTTTATTTATTTATTATTTTTTTTTTTTTTACGTCTTCGCCTATCGCCTCAACTCCAGTACTTAAACCTCGTGGCCGCTGCCGTGTCGAGGAGCGGCCCGGCAAACACTACACATCAACGTCACGGAGCCAAGGGGCCGGTAAGGCAGCACTCAGGTGGGCGAGGCGTGGGTGGCGGAACTAACGAGGCACGCTGAACCGGGGAACCTCACGCTCTGGGAAAATGGAAAGTGTCTCCCTTCTTTACAGCAGTTCATATTCAGAAAACATGAGAGTCCAGCGTTGTCAAATTATCGTACTCATCGCATTGCATTGTCGTAATTTCTGACAGATAACTATAGCAAAAAACACAAAAAGCATCAATAAATAACAGTTTTAACGCTAACTTAAATATTCTATCGCCGCGAGGAAGGAAGTGGTAATGGAAGGAAAACCAAGTGAATGTAGGAAGACCCGCCGAAGTACTATTACTACTTCACTCTTAAGCCTTGGAAAACCTTTAACCTTAAGTAATTCCAGCGTAAGAAAGTGTTTGGGATTAGGAGAGGGAAAACAAACGGCGGTATTACAAGCTCTCCCCTCCTTGGCCATTTCCTTAACATGGTTGCGGAAGTCTTCGAGCCTAAAAATAATAAATGCAGTGTTCAGTGTACGACAATTTGGGAACGCTGTATGAGACGCTAACGACTGGAAACACACTTAGACCCAAAGGACACATTTACAACTGAGTAAGTGAGTGCAGTATGTTGAGTAAATGAGTCAGCTTAGTTAATGTTCAACGATAACCCGAAGAGTTGCGGCCCCGATGGATCAGTTTCAGGAGCAGCGTCATTCTCTGGTATCGTGTTTACTATCGGGGAGGAATCCATGATTGCTGTGTGATCCCAAATGTAAATCTAGTCATATCATGGTATGTAATTTATTGTTCTTTTATGGGATGATTAGGTTTACAGTTGGACTCTTTGGTGATCACGGTGATGATGGCCAACACGCCTTCTTGCTCTTCTTCCTTCTCGCTCTTCCTTCCTTCTTGTTCTTTCTTCTTGCTCTTCTCCCTTCTTGTTCTTCTCCCTTCTTGTTCTTCTTCCTTCTTGTTCTTCCTTTTTGCTCTTCTTCCTTCTTGCTTTTCTTTTTTTTCGCTCTTATTCTTTCTTCTTCTTCCTTCTTGTTCTTCTTCCTTCTTGTTCTTTCTTCTTGCTCTTCTCCCTTCTTTTTCTTCTTTTTTTTCGCTCTTATTCTTTCTTCTTCTTCCTTCTTGTTCTTCCTTTTTGCTCTTCTTCCTTCTTGCTCTTCTTCCTTCTTGGCCTGTTCGGGAGCATCGCCAGGCACCGTTACGTGTTCTGCGTGTCACCGACCACTCTTCAACCTCCCAGCAAAAATAAATTGTTCGACCTAGCTCAAAAAATAACTTCCATATAGACGGTGAAGTGTTCAAAAAACGCCATCCATGTTCACGGCTCATCGTCCTCTTCCGTTTTCGTAATTATCGTGGTTTTCTTCATGAGGTGTCAGACAAAAGGCAAAATCTAACGTGAATCAGAACACCTCTCCTCCCGAAATTGACCTATCTTCCGGCCACTCCTATGACTCTTTTTGGGAGCAGTGAGTAGCGGGCTTTTTTTTATAACATTTGTTGCCTTTTTTTATGCCCTTGAACTGTCTCCTCTGCTGTAAAAAAAAGATCAGTATCGTTGTCCTGTTAAGCTATTGTAATTGGAGAACAATGAACCGAGAACGCAAAGTAAATAACATGATAAAGACTCGACGCACAAAGCAAACACACAAGTACAAGAAGGAAAACTAAATAAATGCCTCAATTACCTGTAAAATATCTAACGTGAATCATCAGTATCGTTGTCCTGTTAAGCTATTGTAATGAGAGAACAATGAACCGAGAACACATAGCAAAGAACATGATAAAGACTCGACAAACCAAGCAAACACACAAGTACAAGAAGGAAAACTAATAAATGGCTCAATAACCTGTAAAATATTGCCACATTGTGAACGCCTAAAGCACTGTAATGACATAGAGAGCCAGCAGCCTGGAGCGCCGCGAGGAAGGAAGTGGTAATGGAAGGAAAACCAAGTGAATGTATGAAGACCCGCCGAAGTACTATTATTACTTCACTCTTAAGCCTTGGAAAACCTTTAACCTTAAGTAATTCCAGCGTAAGAAAGTGCTTGGGAGTGTGAGAGGGAAAACAAACGGCGGTATTACAAGCTCTCCCTTCCTCGGCCATTTCCTTGACATCATTTTCAACACAATCAGTCCGACCCTTCTTTTTACGGGTTAATGGCTACGGCCGACACATTGATTTTCCCTCTTCGTAATTTTATGGCGCAAACAGGCCAAGGGAAAGTAATTGGTGGTGAGGAGTGTGGAATGTATGAAGGCTTGAGGCACCCCTAAGCCCGGGAGCCTGAAATGATACAGTAGAAAGGAGGTGGCAAGGGTGATAGGCATAGAGGTTTGTTAATGAAGGAAAATAAATGAACACGTGCTAAGTTCTTACGCTCCAAACGCCCATTTTCCCGTTTTTTCCTTCCCTTCCTCTTTTCCAATCTGATATTTCTTTCAGTCTTCCTTCTTTCTCTCTTCCTTCCTTCCTCCCTTCCTGTCTTTCTTCCATCCTCTCTTCCTTTCTTCCCTCCTTCCCTCCTTTCTTCATTTATTGATTTTCCCGTTTTTTCCTTCCCATCCTCTTTTCCAATCTAATATTTCTTTCAATCTTCCTTCTTTCTCTCTTCCTTCCTTCTTTCCTTCCTGTCTTCCTTCCTCTCTTCCTACCTTTTTTCCCTCCTTCCTTCCTTTCATCATTTATAGATTCTCCTATTTCCTCTTCTCCAACCTGATATTATTTACATTCTTCCTTCTTCCTCTCTTCCTTCCTTCCTTCCTGTCTTTCTTCAATCCTCTCTTCCTACCTTTCTTCCCTCCTTCCTTCCTTTCATCATTAATAGATTCTCCTGTTTCCTCTTCTCCAACCTGATATTTTTTTACATTCTTCATTCTTCCTCTCTTCCTTCCTTTCTTCCTTCGTTCCCTCACCAGCGTCCGTCCATCCCTCCCTCCTTAATTCCGTTTAGGAGTAAGAGGATGAGCCTGGGGGACAGACATAGACGTTTGTTTATGAAGGTGAAGGAAATAAACACATAACGACCTTCTTTTTAAACGCCCGAAGCTCCAGCCCTAAAAAATAAAAATAAAAAATCGAGCCCGAAACGGTATAGGAGTAAGAGGGCGAGGCGAGAAGGGAGTCGGTTTACCTGGTTCACCTGTATGTCCCCTCAGGTATTACACGTGGGGAAAGCCTGGCCCGGCTCACCTCATTACCTGCCTTCGCTAATTGGTCCAGAGACACGCAACCACGCACTCACCTTAACTACGTAGAGTGAGAGGAAATGTTTCACCGTAAGGACTGAAAACCGAGAGAGAGAGAGAGAGAGAGAGAGAGAGAGAGAGAGAGAGTTAGAGATGTTATAGTAGGATATCAATGTATTATTATTATTATTTAATATCACCACGAATTAGGAGAGAGAGAGAGAGAGAGAGAGAGAGAGAGAGAGAGAGAGTAACAATACTGTTGCTCACAATTTATGGCCATCACGAGCACTGTTATTATAATGAAGGAAAATGCGAGGCTCTCCGCGCGGCGCATCCGTTGCCAAGCGTCACCAACCACATGGACGGCTTCCTCCTCCTTATCTTCCTTCCTTCCCTCCCTCCTTCTGTCTCTTCTATATTTTCTCTACTTTTTTTCCCTTTTTTTTACTCCTTCCTTTCTCCCTTCGTTCCTTCCTTCCTTCTTTCATCTCTTTCTTCCTTCTATCCTTCCTTTCTCCCTTCGTTCCTTCCTTCTTTCATCTTTTCCTTCCTTCCATCCTTCCTTTCTCCCTTCCTTTCTTTTTTCATCTCTTCCTTCCCTCCTTCCTTTCTTCCCTCCTTCCTTCCTTCCTTCCTTCCTTATTTTCCTTCCTTCTGAAATTCTCTTTTGCATTTTTTCTACTTCTTTTTTCTTCTCCTTTCCTTCTTTCCCTTCTTTTTTCTTTTGTTTCTCCCTAACTTCCTTTCCTTTTTTCCAGCCTTCCCTTCTTTCTTCTTTGTTTTCTTCCCTCCTCCCTCTTTTCTTTCCTTTCTTCCTTCCTTCCTTCCTTCATTCATTCATTCATTTTTTAGATTTTCCCGTTGTCTCTTTTTTTCCATCCTTTTCTTTTCTCAATCCTGATAATTCTCTTGGTCTTTTTCCTTACTTCTCTCTTCCTACCTTCCTTTCTTCCTTCTTTCCTTCCTTCCTTCCTTCCTTTCTTCCCTCTCTTTCTATCTGACTTCCTTCCTGTCTTTCCCTGTCATCCTTAACTCTCTTCTTTTTTCCTATATTCCCTCACGCATCCCTTCCTTCTTCCTTCATAACTAAATCATTCTTTCTCTCTCTTCCTTCTCCTCCATTCCTACTTTCTTTCACTATAGTATCCTTTCACTCATGCCATCCTTCCTCCACCCTCTGTGACATCTCTCCCTCCCCTCTCTCTCCTTCCTCTCCTGCATCTATTCTCTCCTTTTCTTCCTTCATTCATTCCTCCATCCCTTCTTTCCCACTCCCCACATAACAACAGTCTTCTCTTCCCTCTCCCTCCTCTCCCTCCTATCATCTCCTTCAGGGCGTTCCTCCAGGCGGACCCCAACGAAGAGACGCCGAAGGGGAGGAAGAAATCAAAATCAGTGCGGGAGGAACGTAACTCGGGCTCTGCGGTGTCCTGCGTGTGGCTCTGCGTGCTCGCCAATGCCATCAAGGTAACCACAGGCGAGATGGACGAGTCGTTGGCGCGTCCCGTTAGCCGCTCCGCCCTGCCTCAGCGCCGCAATTACTCGATATAAAAAGACCGCCGCTGATACTAAAGGCAAAGAGGCCACAGCGGCGATTCTAAACCCGGAAAAACGTATTATAGCCGCTGCTGCACCGTTGTTCCGTGTGGTCTGTCTGGGTGTGTCTGCGTGAGTGTGTATGTGTGTGTGTGTGCTTTCGTTCAGGTTCTTGCTTTTTACTTGGTTTATCTCCTCCTCCTCCTCCTACTCCTCCTCCTCCTCCTCTTTCTCGTGCACTTTACCTCCTGTTCCTTCTCTTTTCCTTGCTCTTATATTCTTCCTCCTTCTCCTCGTCCTCCTTTTCCATTTGGTGATTCTTCCTTCCTTCCTTTCCCCTCCCACCACCATCTCCTCCCTTTTCTTCTTTTTCCATCCCTTCCCACCCCCTTCCATTCCTTTCCTCTGTCTTCCCTTCCTTCTCTCCTTTTCCCATCCCTTTCCACCCCCTTCTATTCCTTTTCTCTGTCTTATCTTCCTTCTCTCCTTTTCCCATCCTTTTCCACCCCCTTCCATTCTTTTCCTCTGCCTTCCCTTCCTTCTCTCCCTTCCCACCCCTTGTTCTTCCTTTCCTCTGACTTCCTCTCCTTCCTATCCCTTTTCTTCCCACCCTCTTTCTTTCCCTTTATCAGCCTTCCCTTCCAATTCCTTCTCTTCTCTTTACACTCTTTTCCTTCTCCTCCCCATCCCATCTCTTCTCTTCCAATGTAACCTCCACAGCAAGTATTTTATTATACTCCACACGTACAAAAGAGTTAAAATTGCATGAAAATACTAAAAAAACATTGTCTGTAAAAGCGGCGAAAGCAGATGAGAGACGCCTGGGAACTCGGCTGTCAGCGTGGAGGCGTCGGGGATGAAAGAATATGTTGTTAGCCCCGTGCTTGTCCGTCTGTTTACCTGTCTGCGCTCCCCACACAGGTAACAGACGGAACGGAAGCTGCTGACGCGCCTTTCCCTCGCTAAGTGCCGGGAAAACAGTAATAAAAGACAATATAAAGGACAGGTAACTCCAACCACAAAGAAGGAACAGTAAAGTGAAGTTATTTTCAGCTTTCTATTTGCTGTTATATAGTTATTTGGAGCCGTTGCAGAGGCGGATTCCACCATTTGTCGGAGAGGATCTACGGGAAGGGAGGGAATTCAACAGTTGGTCATTTCTCCCTCACGTGATGTCTACTTTTAGCTAACTATTTCTCGTATTAACAGTTGTGTTTTTTCCCATCGCATTCCTTGATCATCAGCTCCATCAGTACCAGCTAACCAGGTCCCTAATTTCTTACGAGGTCTCTATTAACTACTGCCCGGATTGCAAATTTCCCTTTTCCAATACAATTCCTTAGACATCGGTTCCAGTAATACCACTCGGTCAGACCCCCATTTCTTACAAGCTTTTTATTGATTATCGCCGGTATCGCAAGTCTCCCCTTCCTATCCCATTCCTTTGACATCAGTTCCAGCATCATCAGTCAGCCAGATCCCCATTTCTTAGGACGTTTCTATTAACTTTCGCCCGTTTTGCAAGTTCCCCTCTCCATCCCATTCCCTTGACATCAGTTCCAGCATTACCAGTCAGCCAGACCCCCATTTCTTAAGACGTTTTTATTAACTTTTGCCCGTTTTACAAGTTGCCCCCTCCCATTCAATTCCTTAACATCAGTTCCAGCTTTACCAGTCAGCCAGATTCCCATTTCTTAAGACGTTTCTATTAACTTTCGCCCGTATTGCAGGCTGCCCCTTTCCGTCCCATTCCTTAGTTCCAACAGTACCAGGGAAAAATGATGAAAAAATATGGAAAAATGAAAAAAAATAATGAAAATGGGTGAGAATGGGATGAGATGTGAAAACAGTTGAAAATAGGAAAAACGATAGAAATAATGTGAAGATAAAAATAAGATATGGATAAAGGTAGAAATTGGAAAATATATGGAAATAGGTGGAAAATGAAAACAGTACGGAAATATAAAATATAAGAAATAAGTGGAAAAGGTAAAAAAATGAGAATGAGATAAAAGTAGAAAAAAAATGGAAATAGGTAGCAAGCAATGACATTTCCACGCAGGTACTCTTAGATGTCCATAGTGGGTGGAGGCAACGGTCCTGTGACGACAAAGGGAAGCGAGGAATGAGGTTTTCAGGAACAGTAAGCGAGTAAGCGGTATTAAAGAATCTGGTCACGTTTCTTATTTGTAGTTTGTTTCCCCTGAGCGCATTATGGGTGTCACTAATCCATGGGCGGCGAGGGGCGGCGACGAATGGAGTGAATTAGGGAAGGAAGGGAGGACTGAAGCAAGGGAAGGGAATTAGATTAGGTAAGGAAGGAGGGAGTAAGGAAAGAACTAGATTAGAGTCAGGTAAGGTAGGAAAAAGAAGGGGAACAAGGGAAGGAAGGGAGGAGTGAAGTGAGGGAGGGGAATTAGATTAGGTAAGGAAGGAGGGAGTAAGGAAAGAACTAGATTAGAGTCAGGTAAGGTAGGAAAAGGAGAGAGGAAACAGGGAAAGGAAGGAAGGAGTGAAGTAAGGGAGGGGAATTAGATTAGGTAAGGAAGGAGGGAGTAAGGAAAGAACTAGATTAGAGTCAGGTAAGGTAGGGAAAGGAGAGAGGAAACAGGGGAAGGAAGGGAGGGGAATTAGGTTAGGTAAGGAAGGAGGGAAGGAGGAAAAAACTAGATTAGAGGTAGGTAAAGTAGAAAAGGAGAGAGAAAACAGGGAGAGGAAGGAAGGATTGAAGTAAGGAAAAGAATGAGAAACGGAGGAAAGTGAGATTAGGCAAGGAAGGAGTGAGTGAGTGAAGGGATAAAACAGAGGTAGGTAAGATAAGGTAAGAAGAGAGAGGGAATGTGGAAAGGAAGGGAGAACTGAAGTAAGGGAAGGAATAAGAACCGGAGGGGAGTCATGTTAGGTAAGGAAAGAAGGAGTGAGGGAAGGATTAAAGATATAGAAGATGTAGAAAGAGGAGAGAGAGAATAGGAGAAGGAAAGAAAAGTGGAGGTAAGAGAAGGAAAGAAAGAGGGAGGGAGGGAATAGGGGAAGGAAGGAGGGGTGGAGGTAAAGGAAGAAATGAGGGAGGGAGGAATGAGGTTAGATAAGGAAAAGGGAGTGAGGGAGGGATTGAGGGAGGAGAGAGGGAGTAGAGGAAGGAAGGACAGGTGAAAGAAGGAGAAGGAAACATGGAAACATGGAAACATGGAAATGCAGGCAACAGAAAGCCTATTGGCTCATTACGAGGTCGTCCGCTTGGGTGATTTAATCTGCTCGACCGCCACTTGGGGCTTGGTGAGCAGATGAAAGCACCTCGATATTGAGGAGCAGATGGAAGTCCCTCGTTATTCAGTTTACTCCCGACGCAGCGAAATGACGGTCGATTCTATATTTGAAGGAGTTGATGGTATTCGCATTTACTACTTCTGAGGGAAGATTGTTCCAGTGGCGGATGACTCGGTTTGAAAAGAAACTCCTTCCAATGTCTGTGTTACATCGACTCGACTGAATGGGTAAACCGTTATTTCTAGTTCTTGAGTTGGTTTGCAGTTCAAAGAATTTGGATTAATCGACGTTATTGAACTTTTTTAGATACTTGAAGACTTGAATCATATCCCCTCGTAGGCGTCTTTTCTCCAATGTAAAAAGATTGAGTCGCTTGAGTCGTTCCTCGTACGGTTGAGCCCTGAAGGTTGGAATCATCTTTGTGGCGCGTCGTTGAATCCTTTCCAGTAGAGCAATGTCCTTTCTGTAATTGGGAGACCAGAACTGCACTGCATACTCGAGGTGCGGTCTTACCATGGAATTATACAAGGATAGCGTCACGTCTGGTGTGAGGTGTGAAGGAGGGAGGATCTGAGGTTAGGTAAAGAGGGAGGGAGTAATGCAAGGATTAAGATGAAGGAGAGTGGGAATGAAGGAAGGAAGGCAAGGAAGAGAGGGAGGAGGTAAAGGAAGGAAAGAAAGAGGGAGGGAGGAACTGAGGTAAGGTAAGGAAAAAGGGAGTGATAGAAGGAGAGAAGGAGAGAGGGAAGGAGGAGGAAGAGGAGGAGGAGTTCAGGTCTTTCTTTTCCTGCTCCCATTACCTAACTCTCTCCTCCGACTGTCATTTGTTTTGGATGTCACCTCGTAAGTAGATTAATGGTCATGTTATTTGTCTGTGTGTGTGTGTGTGTGTGTGTGTTTGTGTGTGTGTGTGAGTGTGAAATAACTGTTCTTCGCCTCCTTAACAATGATATATCTCCACTACCAAACCTATTATTATTTAGGTCATACAAACACAACACAGTAATATGCCTCTTAACTTTCCTCACGTTTTGAATTAATATCGTTCGCTGCTCGAAGACGGGAAAAGAGTTGCGGTTGTTTGTCTGGTTAACGAGCGACAGTGCTGGACGAGAGAGTTTGAGCGGCCGGGGAGGTGATGAAGGGGCTGGTGACGACACAAATAGTATAATTATGTTCCTCATTTGTTACCTGTTTAGCGGCCTCCACCTGGTGTACTCAATGTTTTTTTTTGATGATTTTAGAAACCGACTGACTGGGTGGTGGTATGTCTTAGTAAATGGGAAGTGAATGGCAAGTTGAATGGGTTACTTGACGACTGAAATGAATGTCTAATTGAATGACTGACTAAGTGAATTTGTTAGTGATTTTAGAAACTGGCTGACTGGGAGGTGGTATGTCTTAGTAAATTGAAAGTGAATGGCAAGTTGAATGGGTTACTTGACGACTGAAATGAATGTCTAAATGAATGCCTGATTGAGTGAATTTGTTAGTGATATTCAAAACTGTCTTTCTGAACGGTGGTATGTCTCACTGAATGGTTTTGGGGACTAGGAAATAAATGGCTAGCTGAATGGTTTGCTTGATGACTGAAATAAATGAATAATTGAATAGCTGATTAAGTGAATTTCTTGGTGTTTTAGAAACAAATCCACTGACTAACGAAATGTCTGACACGCTGGACTCTATGACGAACAAATGACTGACTAAGGATTGCATGTCTGATTGAATAACCGAGCAATTTTTTTTATAACAAAGGAGACAGCTCAAGGGCACAAAAAAAGGAAACAATAATAAAAAAAGGCCGCTACTCGCTGCTCCTAAAAAGAATCCAAAGAGGTGGCCGAAAAGAGGGGTCATGGAATATGGTTTATTGTAGATTATTTTTAACTGACTGATTGACTGACTGGTGGAATACTTGAGTGAGTGGACTTGTGACTAGGACGTAACTGACAAGCTAAACTAATTGACCATGACTTAAGAATTGCATGTCTGACTGAATGGCTGACTGAACGAGTACACTGATGACCAAAAATTGATTGACTAACTGACTGAACAAACACTTGACTGAATGGATAACTTTTTGACTTATAAAGAAATGTCTGACGATATGGCTCACTGATTTTACAAGTCGGTAACTATAAAAAAAAAAGCTGAATGAGTCGACTGAATGACTGACTGAATGAATGAATAAGTGCTGACTCAGGGAATGGCTGGGTAGGTGAAGCATTAACTCAAGGTCATATTTTCCCGGATTTTAAGGATGATTGATGTGTTTTTATGGGCGGCAGTAAAAGTAAAAGTGAAGCTTGAGGCAATACAGAACGCGGCGGTGATCAATTACACTTATTTCCGTCTCTTTTTGGCCTTTAAACTTGTATGTGTGTGTGTGTGTGGGGGGGGGGGACCCAATGAATATACAACACTAAACTACTAACGAGCCTATACACCATTCAACTGTAGATCCTATCGCCTTTCCTTCTCCCCCACCTGTACCTTTGCCACTAACCCACTTCCTCTTCTTACTATACCCTCGATTAAAAAAAATGGGGGTGGGGGGTGGGGGGTGGAGTCCTGGCTTGCACACGAGGCGAACATGTTATGACACCGCTCTCTTTGTTCTCTGTTCTCTCTGATTGCCATTACTAACACTGACGCCATCATTGCTATTCCCAAGTCACTCCATCACCAATAACTAACATCAAATCACACCCGTAACTCTACTTGGTTATTCCTTTTTGATATCTTGACTCTTTACAGGAATATTTTAGGGTATTAGCTTTCTATAGTCTCCGTTAGGTTTCTGGTTTGTCTCTTCAACTCTATATTACGGGGACTTCCAGGTAACGTCACAATCAGATAGCAGTGTTAGACAAGGTAAGCTGTGTTTGGTGAGCCTGGTTAGTGAATGGAACGGGAGTGATATCAGGGAATCCCACGACTTTATATTTAGGGTGTTAGTTTTCTATAGTGTCCGTTTAGGTTCTCGTTTGTCTCTCTAACTCTATATTACGGGGACTTCCAGGTAACATCACAATCAGATAGCAGTGTTTGGCAAGGTAAGCTGTGATTGGCTAGCCTGATTAGTGAATGGAACGGTAGTAATATCAGGGAATCCCACGACTTTATTTTTAGGGAGTTAGCTTTCTATAGTGTCCGTTTAGCTTCTGGTTTGTGTCATTAACTCTATATTACGGGCACTTCCAGGTAACGTCACAATCAAATAGCAGTGTTTGGCAAGGTGAGCTGTGTTTGGTGAGCCTGGTGGGCGAGGAACGGGAGTGATATCAGGGAATCCCACGACTTCATGGAGCAAAGGCGGTTGTGTCCTCCAGGAAGGTTACCGCCATTCATCCCCGTCAGGTTGCCCTATTTACGTTCCTGATTCAAGCACTGGAGCGTGGAATCTTTGCCCGGGAGCACTGGGTCGGTTGTGACATCAAGGTTAATGCCGTTTTAGCCCAACTCACCTCGTTTATGTGCCAGATCCACTTTGATAAGGCTTTCGTAGAGGTGGTGGGTATTTCCGTGGGTTGTTTTATGAGCCTAGTGATAGTTTAACAAGGCTTCTGTACCGTGAATGTGAAAAAACGCTTATAGGAACCCGACTGATCTTTGTGACCCGTGGAAATAGTTGTTGTTAGAGCCGAAAGCGTCTAAATAAAAAGAATGCGGGCCTTATCAACGAATATATAGCTTGTGGCGAGTGAGGAATCTTCGCCTCAGAGCAGTAGAGCAGTTTTGACATGAAGGTTACGACTGTTTAGACTAATTCACCTTCCCTCGTTCATTATCGACGAATATATAGCTTGTGGCAAGTGAGGAATCTTCGCTTTAGAGCAGTAGAGCAGTTATGACATGAAGGTTACGACTGTTTAGACTAATTCACCTTCCCTCGTGTATGTACCAGATTCAAACGTTGCTCCATGGAATTGTAAGTGAGATGTGCTGTACACTCATTGCTTCTCATCAACATCAACGAGCAGTTTTGACATGAAGGTAATGACCGTTTAGACTAATTCACCTTCCCTCGTTCATGTGTTATGACATGAAGGTAATGACCGTTTAGACTAATTCACCTTCCCTCGTGTATGTACCAGATTCAAACGTTGCTCCATGGAATTGTGAGTGAGGTATGCTGTTAACTTAGTGCTTCTTATTAACGGGAGTATTGCTTATGGCGACATAGGAATCTTCTTCACCTTACAGCAATGGAACAGTTTTGACATCAAGGTTATGGTCACTTAGCTCCACGTTGCCTTAGTCCTTACCTGTAAGAACTCACCTCGCTTTATTTATATTGCTTATTCATTTGGAAGGGAGATTCGCTGTTCACTCACTGCTTTTTATCAACGAATATAAGCTTGGGGCAAATCTGACATTAAGGTTACGGTCTGTTTGCTCTTCCAAGTTCTTAATGTTTACCTTGAAAAGACTTACCTTGCTATATTTATGTACAAGATTCGGGCTTTTCTCTTTTGAATTGTAAGGAAGGTTTGCTGTTAACTTACTGCTTCTTAAACGAATATAAAGCTTGGGGCAGTTTTGACATCAAGGTTACGCTCGTTTAGCTCCCCCAAGTTGCCTTAAGATGAGCGAGATCGGAACGTTGGCCTTTGGAATCATAAGTAAAAGTTTGTTGTTCGTAACGGATGATATAAAGTTTGTGGTTGGTGAGGAATCTTCACCTTAGACAGTTTTGACATTCAGGTTACCATGGTTTAGTTTCCCCAGGTGTATGTGTGTGTGTGTGTGTGTGTGTGTGTGTGTGTGTGTGTACGTGTTTGTATGTGCAAGGTTAGAAAATTGGACTATGGAATCTCTACCTGGGAGCGCTGGGTCGATTGTGACGTGAAGGTTAATAATTTTTAGATAACCCAGATTGCCTCACGTGAAAGGTTTAATCTTTGCACTGACATCACAGGTAAGAGTTTATGTTCACTCAACGCTTCAGAGGTCAAAGGAAGGTGCAGTGTTGTGAATGTCGCATAGGAACGTTAACACACCTCAGAGAATAGAGAAAATAATAGAGTTTTTATCATTCACCGCTTCAGAGGTAAAAGGAAGGTGCAGTGTTATGATTGTCGCATAGGAACGTTAGCACACCTCAAAGAATAGAGAAAATAATAGAGTTTTTATCATTCACCGCTTCAGAGGTAAAAGGAAGGTGCAGTGTTATGAATGTCGCATAGGAACGTTAACACACCTCAAAGAATAGAGAAAATAATAGAGTTTTCATCATTCACCGCTTCAGAGGTAAAAGGAAGGTGCAGTGTTATAAATGTCGCACAGGAACGTTAGCACACCTCAAAGAATAGAGAAAATAATAGAGTTTTTATCACTCACCGCTTCAGAGGTAAAAGGAAGGTGCAGTATTATGATTGTCGCATAAGTAGGAACGTGAACACACCTCAGAGAATAGAGAAAATCATAGAGTTTTTGCTCACCCACCGCTTTAGAGACAAATCGAAGGAAATATGTTAGGGATATCGTAGAGACACTAGAAAGTTGATATACCTCAGAGAAAAGAGAAAATGGAAGGTATAGTATTAGTATTCACGCATAGAAGTTACAATGTTACTGATTAAAGGTATATTGTTAAGAATCGAAGGTACAATATTAGGAATCACACATAGAAGGTAGAAAGTTAACATACCTCGCCGAATATGACATTAAACCAGGTATACTAAATTCGACGCCATATGACCACAGGAGTTGCGGCGCCATGATAGTGTGGCCAAATCAATCCATCAGTCGCAGAATAGAGAAAATAACACGTCCCAGACCTTACACACAGACGCTAAACACTAACAGAAGGCAGCAGTGAACGAGGCACCACTGAACGACGCTGGTGCCGCCTTCAATGAGCCCATAAAAAACGCGCTTTCCTCCCACACACAAACAGTTAACTTTTTAATGAGACCCAGAGAGAAGGAAACACACACACACACACACACACACACACACACACACACACACACACACACACACACACACACACACAAACAAACACAAACACATCTGTAACCCCTTTTCCAACCCCCTACAGTGATCTATCCCCCAAACCCACACACACGAACCCCTTTCCTCACCCCTTCCACTCTCCCCCCCCTTACTCCACCTCAAACACAACCCCCTTCCCCCTTTAACCCCCTACCCACTTCCTCAACCACCACACAGACCTCCCTTCCCCCAACACACATAAACGCTCTCTCCTCACCCCATTCAATCCCCTCTTTACCCCACCTCACAAAACCCCAACCTTCCCTCTCCCCCCATTCCTTCCCATACCCAGTTCCCCAGCCAATCCCCAAACACACACATACTCTTCTCTTCACCCCTTCCACCCCTCTTTACTCCAATCCACACAACCCCCCTTCTTCTCCTCCCCATTCCCCACCCCCTTCCCTCTCCCCCCTCACACACAGATGCCTATAAACACACCACACAAAGGCACAGCAAAGCCATCCACTTGTTCCGAGGTGGTGCTACTAGCTTTTCATTGTACGCGTCCTGTTGCCTGCAGTCTTGTGGCTTATGACCGAGTCCTCTCTCTTGCCTGCCGAGCGAGGGTCACGCCGCCAGGTATTGCAGGATAAGTAGGAGAGCAATCAGCCTGGGAAATTACCTGAGCGTGAGGTATTTTTTTAGTCACCTTTTTTTGTGTTTTATTTTATTTTTTTACTTCTTGTGTTTTTGTTTTTAGGTTTTTAGTTGAGGTTGAAAGCGTTTTGTGGTGGTGGAGGTGGTGGAGTCTTACGTGTTTCTTTTTCTTCGTAGGTTCATCGGGTATTTCTCGTTTTACTTTCTTCTGTTTTATTTTTTTCCCATTTGGCGATGTGTCAAGGTTAATATAGGTTTGTGTTTTTTCTTGTTTTCCTTTGCTTGCTTTTTGTATGTGATTTGCTTGTTTTGTATTCAGGGCGTGTCAGTATGTGTGTGTGTGTGTGTGTGTGTGTGTGTGTGTGTGAGAGAGAGAGAGAGAGAGAGAGAGAGAGAGAGAGAGAGAGAGAGAGAGAGAGAGAGCACACACTTGAAAAGCTAATGCGTTAAAGAAGAAAATAATGAAAATAGTCGGTTCCCTCACGTAGGTTCAGAAAAGGAAACCACAAGACTTCCTCCACCTCTTCCACATCCTCCTCCTCCTCCTCCTCCAGATCAGCATGTCGTCGTAAATTAAGGCTGAGCGGTAATTGGTCATCCCTCAGGCTTGTTTGTCCATCACTTTGCCACACACACACACACACACACACACACACACACACACACACACACACACACACACACACACACGAAAGAGTCAACACTTACACTCAAAATTGAATTGTTGGCACACATACGAATCATAATACTTCCTGCAAATATTAGGATGTCGCTGAGGATAAGAAACTAATTTATTCTAACCATGATGTGTTAATGTATGGAAGGAAGGGTCGTCTTTTCGCTGATGTTGATAACTCATTCACAGACGGCCACAGACAACCAATAAACCCAATTAACAGACAGCATCGTACCACCGCTACCCCTCCACAGACAACCAGTAAACCCAATGAACAGACAGCATAGTA
>NC_066563.1:9562375-9579875 GCF_024679095.1 Eriocheir sinensis
TTCCCTACACTTAGCACTCTTCTTCCACATGCCTCATATACCACGCTTTTTTTCCTGCCATTTTTTCTCTTATCAGTCCATCAGTCCATCAGTCCATCAGTCCATCAGTCCATCAGCCTCTTCATGCACCACAGCCTCTTTGCCCACAACTAAGAATTTCCCCTCTGTTATGTGTTTTTCGTTTCCCCTCACTCAATACTCTTCACGGTCTTTTTTCTACTAGTTTCTTTTTTCTGATTAAATCCCTTAACGTATATTCAATGATCGTCAGCACACCCCCACACACCTACACCCCCGCCCTCCCCTCCACACAAACAGAAACACAATCACACAAAACTAGAGACTAACTTATCTCTCGTCCACACTAAGTCACGAATAAAATATGGTAGTATATATAGAAAACTCGCTGCCTGCTCTTTATTTTCCACGTTCGCGATGACTCCAACCCAATTTGACGTGTAGCACAAGGAACAATGGGACGTTAGCAAGGGAGAGCAGCGCGCCGTTCTGCAGTCTTTGATCCGCCAGACTAAAAACAAAAGGTGTGCTAATATTTGAGCGGAAACAGTGTCAGGAAAATACTCGGCGGTCTTGGCCTGAGAAAGTGTGCAAAGAAACCATCCATTCTGGGAAACTCAAGAACTTCTCCTCCCCTTTCCTCCTTCCTTTCGCTTACTCGTCCTCTTTTTCTTAGTTTTCTCCTCTCTTCGTTTACTTCTCACCTGTCTCCCCCTCTTTCCTCCCCTTTCCTCTTTCCCTTCTCTTCCTCTTCCTCTTTTCCTTAGTTTCTCTCCTCTCTTCTTTTAGTTATCTCCTGTCTCCCCCTCTTTCTTACCCTTTCCTCCCCTTTCCTTCTCTTCTTCTCTTCCTCTTCCTCTTTTCCTTAGTTTTCTCCTCTCTTTTATTAGTTCTCACCTGTCTCCTCCTCTTTCTCACCCTCTCCCTCTCTTCCATCTTCTTCGACTGCACCTGCTTTCTCTCTCCCTCCCTCTTTCCTCTTTCCCCCTCCCTATTTCTCTCACCTGCCTTTTCCCTCCCCTCTTTACTCACTCTTTCTTCCCTTCTTCTCTGTCTCTCTTTCCTCTCCTCTCTTTTCCATCTCTTTCCTTTTTTTTCTCTTCCTCCCTTTCTTCTCTTATTTTTTTTTAATCTCTAATGTTTCTTCCCTCCCCTCCTCTCTTTCTCTCTATCCTCAACTTTAATATCTCTTGCTTTTCACTTTTATTTTCTTTCCCTCTTTATTTCTCTTATTTTTCTGCCCTTCTTCTTTGTCTGGGGTTAAGGAATATGTAACAGTGAAAACGAGAGAGAGAGAGAGAGAGAGAGAGAGAGAGAGAGAGAGAGAGAGAGAGAGAGAGAGAGAGAGAGAGAGAGAGAGAGAGAGAGAGAGAGAGAACAGGGAAACAGGTTAGCAGGCAAACATAAACTCTGTGAGGCAGGTTCCAGACGAGACGAAAAAATGCAAAAAATATAAAAACGAGAACTAGGAGGATGGAAATCAGACCCAAGCAAAGGAGGAGGAAAGAGGAGGAGGAGGAGGAGGAGGAGGAGGAGGAAAGCAGACAGACAAACAAAATATCAAGCAGAGAAAACCAAGAAAGAAGATCGGGAGGAAGGAAGAGAGAGAGAGAGAGAGAGAGAGAGAGAGAGAGAGAGAGAGAGAGAGAGAGAGAGAGAGAGAGAGAGAGAGAGAGAGAGAGAGAGAGCAATAGGAAGAGAAAGTAAGCAGAAAGGAAGAGAGGAAAGGTTGGAGGTAAAGAGGAAACAAAGAAGACGAGGAAGGAAGGAATGAAGGAAGGTAGACAAGAAAAAAAAGAAAATAAAGAGGAGACCAGCAAGGTAGATAGGAAAGTGGGGAGGTAAGGAGGAGAGAAGCGGGATAGAGAGAGGAATAAAAGTGGATAAGCAGAGGAAAGAGGAATAGAAGGGAGTAAGTAGAGCAGTAGGAAGCAGCAAGGACAGCAGTTAGGCAAGAAATTGTGTAGATTCAAGAGGCAGAGAGGAGAAGCAGGAAAACAAATAAAAGAGAAAAGTGAACGCTCAAGGAAGCAGGTAGACAGGTAAGCAGGCAGACAGGTAGATATCAAGGCAAGGTAGATAAGAAATTAGGTAGGTAGGTAGAGAAGAAGGAGAAGCAAGCAAGGTGAGCAGGTAGACAGCCAAACAGGTATCCAGGTAAGGTAGGGAAGTAATTAGACAGGTAAGCAGATAGAAAGGAGAAGCAGGGACGCAAACAAAGAAGGAGAGCAAGCAGGCACACAGGTAGGCAGGCAGGTATCCAGGTAAGGTAAGGTAAGCTCTCAGGTGGAGGGTCGCCGAGGGGTTGGCAGCGGTGGTCACGGTTTTCCCACGCACTTCCGAGTCCTGTGTGTTTAAGTGGCCGAGCGCTGCCGCGGGTCAGGGGTCGCCGCAGCCCGGGTAATGAAGGCCGGGCGGGTGAAAGGAGGTAATTGTGCTGAATTATCACGTGGTCTGTGTGGACGGTGAGCTTCACGAGGCCGCGGGGAGGAAAGGGAGGGAAGGAGGGGAGGGAAGGAAGGAGAGAGAGGGGAGTGAGGTAAGGCAAGTAAGTAAGGAAGGAGTAAAGGATCGAGGTGAGGGAGAGAGGGAATAAGGAAAAGAGGAAGTGTTAAAGAAAGGGTCCACCTGCTGCCGTGGTAAGGTAAGTAACGAAGGAGTGAATAAAGGATTGAGGTGAGGGAGAGAGGGAATAAGGAAAGAGGGAAGGATTAGGGGAAGGAAAGGAAAGAGGAAGGGAAGTGAGTAAAGTTCTGTAAGGAATAAGGGAATGAGGGAAGGATAAAGATAACGTAGGGAAGAAGGGGAGGATTGAGGTAAGGGAAGGAAAGAAAGAGGGAAGGAGGGGTGAGGATGGAGCAAGGGAAGGATTAAGGTAAGGGAGAGCAAGGAGGAAAGGGAATGAAAGGGTGAGGGAAGGGAAAGAAAAAGAGAGGGATTGAAGGAATGAGGGAGAGATTAAGGTAAGGGTGAGGAGGGAGGAGAGGGAGGAAGGAGGGAAGGATTGAGATAAGGGAGGGAAGGACTAAGGAAGGTAAGGAGGAGGCAAGAGACCAAGCAAGGGAGGGCAGGTGAGTGAGGGGAGGGAGGGAGGGAGCGGCTGGTAAACAGGTAAGTAGAGGCGTACTGCACATGTCTTGGCTACCTGTTATTTTTGTCAGTCAAGTGGCGCCGCGGGATGGGTGTTATTCTGCATTATTGTTATTATTCTTGTTTATCTCCAGTGTTTTTGCGGCTGGCTTTCCTTATAACTCGGAGCCTCGCTAATCTTTATTTTCTCCCGCTGTTTTATGGTCACTCGTGCTTGGTGTTTTAGTCTGCGGGCGCTGGAAGAGGTCGTGGAGTGCTATGTTGTGTTGGCTGTTCGTAGATACAAAAAGATACGAACTTATACTCGTTATTTTTGGTAGCATTATAGTTTTGGGGGCTTTTACTTCTCTTGACTTCTTTGTACATGTTCGCCGTGCTTGTTGGTTACTCTATGCGCTGGGAGAGGTCGTGGAGTGCTGTGTTTTGTTGGCTGTTCGTAGATACAAAAAGATACGAACTTATACTCGTTATTTTTGGTAACATTATAGTTTTTTGGGGCTTTTATTTCTCTTGACTTCTTTGTACATGTTCGCCGTGCTTGTTGGTTACACTATGCGCTGGAAGAGTCGTGGAGTGCTGTGTTGTGTTGGCTGTTCGTAGATACAAAAAGATACGAACTTATACTCGTTATTTTTGGTAACATTATAGTTTTTTGGGGCTTTTACTTCTCTTGACTTCTTTATACATGTTCCCCGTGGATGTTGGTTAATCTATGCGCTGGAAGAGTCGTGGAGTGCTGTGCTGTGTTGGCTGTTCGTGGATATAAATAGATATGAACTTGTACTCGTTATTTTTGGTAGTATTATAGTTTTATTGTCCTTTTACTTTTCTTGGCTTCTTTATACATGTTCCCCGTGGATGTTGGTTAATCTATGCGCTGGAAGAGGTCGTGGAGTGCTGGCTTGTGTTGGCTGTTCGTGGTTATATAAAGTAAATAAACTCCAACTCATTGTTTTTTGGTAGTATTACAGTTTCTTGGTTCTTTTGCTTCTCTTGATTTCTTTATACAAGTTCCCCGTGCGTGGTGATTCATTCTGTCTGCACTGGAAGAGGTCAATGGATGGTGTGTTGCGTAAGTTGTTTGAACTTATGTAAAGAAATAAACTCGTGCTTATTATTTTTTGTTAGGGTTATAGTTCTTTTGCTCTTCTTACTTTGCTTGAGTTCTTAATAAATGTTGTTCGTGGATATATAAAGAAATGAACTCCTGTTGTTTTTGGTAATGTTAAATCTTTTTGCTCTTCTTGCTTTGCTTGAGTTCTTTATAAATGTTCCCAGTGCGTGTTGGTTACTCCTTATGCGCTGGAAGGGGTCGTGGTGTGCTGAGTTGTGTTGGCTGTTCGTGGATATATAAAGAAATGAACTCCTGTTGTTTTTGGTAATGTTAAATCTTTTTGCTCTTCTTACTTTGCTTGAGTTCTTTATAAATGTTCCCAGTGCGTGTTGGTTACTCCTTATGCGCTGGAAGGGGTCGTGGTGTGCTGAGTTGTGTTGGCTGTTCGTGGATATATAAAGAAATGAACTCGTACTCCTGTTGTTTTTGGTAATCTTAAATCTTTTTGCTCTTCTTACTTTGCTTGAGTTCTTTATACATGTTCTCAGTGCGTGTTGGTTACTCCTTATGCGCTGGAAGAAGTCGTGGAGTGCTTGGTTGTGTTGGCTGTTCGTGGATATATAAAGAAATGTACTCCTGTTGTTTTTGGTAATGTTAAATCTTTTTGCTCTTCTTGCTTTGCTTGAGTTCTTTATGCATCTTAAGATAAAGTCTCTCTCCCTTCCTTCTTCAAATCAGTCAATGTTTTTCTGTCTCTGTTTCGTGCTGTAAAGAATGGCCATGATCTGCTGGATGATTTTGCCATCGTTAGGTATATCAAACCATAAATTCGAACGGTTGTTACATTGGGCGAGATTACTCTGTTTTTCCTCCTTTTATTTCGCTGTATTGCTCCACGCACCATTAAGGAAGGTCACGATATGCTACGTGTTGCCATTGCCGTGCATGCAAAGTTGTAAATTGTGAGCTTTCAGGAAAAAAAATGTTGGAAGGTGATAAAACAAAGTTGTAACATGAGCAAGGGAAGTGGAGGAAAGGAGAATTACAAGAAAAGTAAAAGTAAGTGGAGGAAAGAAGTGCAAAGGGAGAAAAAAATAAGTTGTGGAAGAGAGAAGTGCGTGGGGAATTGAAAGAAGTGGAGGGAAGGAAAAGTGCTGGAGGAGTAGGAGGAAGTGGAGAGAAGTGAAGAGAGAAGTAGAAGAAAGGAAAACTGTAGGGGGAGTAGAAAGAAGTGGAGGAAGAGGAGTAAGAATAGAAGGGGAGGAAAGGAGACGAACAGGGTGAGTGGGGAGAAGAAAAGTGGAGGTAGGGAGACAACACCACCATAAGAAGAGAAGATGGGGGTTAGGGGACACAACACCACCATATTAAGAAGAGAAGGTGGGGTTCAGAGGACACAACACCACCATATTAAGAAGAGAAGGTGAGGATAGAGTACACAACACCACCATATTAAGAAGAGAAGGTGGGGTTCAGAGGACACAACACCACCATATTAAGAAGAGAAGGTGGGGTTCAGAGGACACAACACCACCATATTAAGAAGAGAAGGTGGGGTTCAGAGGACACAACACCACCATATTAAGAAGAGAAGGTGGGGTTCAGAGGACACAACACCACCATATTAAGAAGAGAAGGTGGGGTTCAGAGGACACAACACCACCATATTAAGAAGAGAAGGTTGGGTTTAGAGGATACAACACCACCGAAATTGACCTCTCTTTCGGCCACCTCTTTGGATTCTTTTTAGGAGCTGCAAGTAGCGGGCTTTTTTTTTATTATTGTTTCCTGTTTTTGTGCCCTTGAGCTGTCTCCTTTGTTCTAAAAAAAAAATATTAAGAAGAGAAGGTGGGGGTTACAGGAGACAACATTACCAGTAGGAGGAGGAGAAGGTTGGTTTTAGAGGAGATAACAGGAACTA
The DNA here is from genome assembly GCF_024679095.1 of Eriocheir sinensis. Taxonomy (NCBI): domain Eukaryota; kingdom Metazoa; phylum Arthropoda; class Malacostraca; order Decapoda; family Varunidae; genus Eriocheir; species Eriocheir sinensis. Next base: position 9,568,459 of record NC_066563.1, read on the forward strand.
ATGAGAGGGCGATAGCGTCAATAATTCGCTCACACGCCGCGCCAGACCAAGCAGACCAAGCAGACCAAACAATTCCCATGCAAATACTGGAGGAATTTATGACCATTTTGAAAGTTCAGGGGACTTTTTCTTCCCTCGATGCTTTTCTTATCTAGTTCCTCTTTACCTTTCCTCCATCTCTCCACTTTTCTTCTCCATACCTCCACTCACCTGTCCCCCTTTCTCTCCACTCCTTCCCTTCCCTTCCCTTCACCCCTTCATCCCCCAACTCCCAATCTCTTTCACTCCTCTTCACCCCATCCCATCCCATCCCTCCTTCACTTTTCCTCCCTCCCACCCTTTCTCTCCACTCCTTCTCTCCCTCCCTTCCATACCTCTCCCTACAGTCCTTCATACTTCTCCCCTTCCTCCACTCATTCTCTCCCCTCCTCCTTACCCTTACCCTCCTCACCTCCTCCCAGCACCCCTTCACCCCCTTTTCCCCTGCAACCCTTCAGCCTCTCCCCCCCCCCCTCCTCCTCTCTCCTGCCCCTCCCCCCTCCCCTCCTGCCACCTCTTTATATGGTCAAAATAGAGATGGATGGGGAGTAAGCGGCAGTATTTAGTTTTTTTTTTCTCCTGATCTATGCAAAGTGATTGTCTTATTTGGGAGAATACATAACAAGGAGGGAGGGAGGGAGGGAGAGGGAAGAAATAAAGATAGGGAGAGGGTAAGGACGAAGAAGGTGAGTGAGAGAGAGGAATGAAGGGATTACGGAAGAGAGAGGATAGGAGAAAGGAAGGTAAAGAGGGAGGAAGGAAAAGGGTAATGAGAAAGGGAGAGACGGTAAAGAAAGGAAAGTAGAAGGAAAAAGTAAAGTAGGAAGGAAAGAGAAAGGAAGGAAAGGAAAGGAAAGTAAAGTAAAGGAAGAAGGCAAGGAAAGGGAAGGACTAAAGAGAGATGGAAAAAGAGGAAGTGAATAACAGATAATGGACAGAACAAGAGGAAAGAGAGATACAAAAAAAAGGTAATAGGAAAAAGTAAAGTAAAGGAAGATGGTAAGGAAATAGAAGGACTAAAAAGAGATGGAAAAAGAGGAAGTAAAAAACAGATAATGGATAGAACAAGAGGACAGAGAGATACAAAAAGAAAGGGAGAAGACAGGAAGGGAGGTAAAGAAGGCTGTTGCTGCTGCCGGTCCAATGCCACCTGTCCGGAATGTATCCTATTAGCAGTTAATATTACCGCACACCCCGGCCCCTTAAAAGACGAGGCTGCTCCCGGCGTCCAGATTAGGGCAGGTAAGGTTACGGGCGGAGCGGCTCAGGTGGGCTTACGTAAGGGCGGCGTGTGGTTGGTGGGCTCGGCTTCCCCTTGAGTGATGCTGAGTTACCTTACAATGCTTCTCTCCGCCCCTCCCCCCCCGCCTCCCCCCCCTGTGTTTACCTGGCTTGTTTTGGCCTCTTGTTATGTCTTATAGGTAGCGAAGTGTATTGACTGGCTTTGGTGATGCTGAGTTACCTTACAATGCCTATATCAACACCCCCCCCCCCCACACACACACACACACACCCCGCCAATCTTTCTCTTTTTCTATCTCTTTTATATATGGTTATTCTTTAGTGTTTTTTCTCGTCCTCCTCCTTTTCTTCTTTACTGCCTTACCCACCTTCTTCTTTTCTCTTTTTATTTCTTTCATATTTAATTATTCTTTTGTGTTTCTCTTTCTTCTCCTTTTCTTCTCTCTTTCTATTTTTTTCTTCACATTTGGTCATTTTTTAGTATTCCTTTTCATCTTTCTCCTTTTCTTCCTTAAAGCCTTACCTCCCTTCCTCTCTTTCATTCCATTTCTTTCGTATTTGGTTATGCTTTAGTGTTCTCCTCCTCCTCCTCCCCTCCCCCGTGTGTTTACCTGGCTTGTTTTCATCGCTTGTTATGCATTACAGGTATCTAAGTGTGTTGCGTTGGCTTGTGTGTGGTGACTGACTCGTGCTTGTAGTTCGTCTTTAGTATTGGTTGTTTTGTTTTTTTCATATTATAGGGAGAAGCCGCTATGGGTGATTTTAACAGGCCAGTAGAAAGTGATCTGTTACCTGTGTGTGTGTGTGTGTGTGTGTGTGTGTGTGTGTGTGAGAGAGAGAGAGAGAGAGAGAGAGAGAGAGAGAGAGAGAGTGTGTGTGTGTGTGTGTGTGTGTGTGTGTGTGTGTGTGTTTTATTCACCATGGTCTGATCACATGCTGGACTCGCGATCTCCAGCCTGTGTTTGTGTGTGTGTGTGTGTGTGTGTGTGTGTGTGTGTGTGTGTGTGTGTGTGTGTGTGTGTGTGTGTGTGTTTCCTGGCGTACACGTGCTTTATACACCCCTGCCAATCATTAACTACACCCCAACAACTCCTCCCCCTCCTCCACTCGTCCACTCCCCTCCACCTCTCCCCTCCCCTCCATACCTCCTTTCACTACCCTTTATCCCTGCGACCTTTCAGCCTCTCCCCCTTCCTCCCTCTCCCCCCTCCCCTCTCGTGGCTTACCTATTTACACCTCTGACACCAACAAGCAATTAAGACAGGTGACTCGTGGCTTACCTATCTTGTCCCCATTGAGCAGCGCCTCCCGCATCCTCAGCGCCCCTCGGCTGTCCTCGTCCTCCTCCTCGTCGTCGTCCTCGCACTCCTCGTCCTCCTCGATGTCAATGTCGTGCTCCACCTCCTCGATTTTCCTCTTGGCGGGGGCGTGGAGGGCGTGCGACAGGGCGTGGTGCGGCGTGATGGTCACCTCCGGCAGGGGCGAGGCGCTGGTTCTCCTCCTGGCCGGGCTCAGGTCCTCCGGCCGCGCCTCGCCCCGCGTACTCTTGGGCCTGAGGAGGTTTGTGATGGAGAAGGGACTCCGGACGGCGAGGGGGGCGGGGAGGCTTGTGTTAGGAAAGGCGGCAGGGTTGCTGGGGCTGCCCACTCCCCGCGCCGCCAGCAGGGTCGCCTCCAGGTGGTTCTTGTTCACATTGCTGTTGTTGTTATTGTTGTTTTGTTTCTTGACACTGAGGTCCGTGGGTTCAGTGTCCGTGATGTCCTTTGGCCGCCTCTCGCCGCCGTCCGTGCCCCACTCAGGTGCTGGAGCATCGTCATCATCGCCACCTCCCGACACCGACTGTTTCTTGGCGTCTGGTGCCGCGTCTCCGTCTTCCTTCGGCGACGCCTGCCTCACCTGCGCCAGGAGGGTGTTCCCGTCTGTCACGTCCGCCTTGGAGGAAGCCATGGCCACTGTCATGTTGGCCGGCCGATCGCGGGTTAGGCAAACAGTCGCGCCACCGCCTCGCTTTGTTTCGCGTCGCTGGTGAAATGAGAGATCATCGGAATGCTCTGTTTCCTGGATTTCACCGTCGCGTCCCACAATCAGGCGACACACCGTCAATTAGGTCGAGAAACTGCAGCTCAGCACCTCGAGGCGACGCACCGCTACACGCACGGACGTCCCTTGTCAAGTCCCCGGGGACGCGAAGGGCCAAATGACGCCCTCATAACACAGCTGGAAACCCGTGAAGGATATGTGATGAGTGACTCAGGCAGGCCGGTCGCGTTCCTTCCCCAGGCTACCTCACCGCCACCAGGCCACCTTCCCTCCTCCTCCGTCCTCAGTCCTTCCCCTCCTCCCCTTCCCCCTCGGTCACCCCCCCAGACCGCGGCCAATGTTAACACCGCCCCTTCATATCGCCAGGAGTCGTCTGCCACGCCCCTTTTTCTCACCTTTCCTGTTGGGGAGCCTGCAGGAGGGTTGTCAGTTAGTGATTTGTCTCGATATTTCAGGCAGGTCGGGTTTCCTTATCACTCAGCGGGGAAATGTTGTTGCTTCTCCTGTTCTCCCTCGCCGCTTGTCTTCTGCCGCGTGCCGGGCTGTCTCCGAGCTGCCCCCGCTTGATGTTCCTTGATGGGTTGCTTTTGTTGAGTGGGAGGGAGAAACAAAGAGAGGGACAAGAGAGAGAGGGTTCAAGAGGGTTTTAATGGTCGCCCCGCCACGTGATAGTCCCTTATTAGTGTCACAGAGGGAGCCACACGTGAAGGCGATCTGTTACGTGCCGGGGAGTCTTGGATGTCTTGTCCCAGCACGTGATAGTCGCCCCTCCACACACACCTCGACCACCCACGTCACCCTCACCTGCCACACAGCCTCCACGTAACGCTGGCGGCACCTCCTCCTCACCTCCTCTCCTCCTCTGTCTCGCACCTTAACGATTAGGAAAATATTCAACCTTGCGAGTTTCTTTTCTCCGTTTCTTACTCGCGTCTCAAGGTCTGTCCGGTACTCTGCGTTGCGTAACACGGCGAGATTGTAACACACGGACACTTGCACCGCGACACCTATCTGGACGCGGCGCACCGTTCACTCAGGCACAGTCAGCAGGTGCTTTTTTTTTTCCCTCGGGTCGACACTCACTCCTCCGCGCCACTGATTCCACGTCCACACACGACGATTACAGGACGAGGCAGACACCACGCACTTCCACGCACTTCCTTTCACCTCACCGCCGTGTTCCCATTCTTAGCAGCAGCAGGGCGCTTGGGTGTGTGCAGCGGCTCGGCCCACGTGTGTTGCCGCGCGTTGAGGCTCCCCAACTGCGGCGGCGGCGGCGATAGCGGCGGTGAGTGGCTCCAGTAGCGGCGGGTGTCTCCTCGCGACTGCCATTACTGAGCGGCACAGCACCCGACGCGCCGCCAGCACCCTCCCCGCGCCGCCACACGTCTCCCCTCCGCCGCACACTTCCTTCCTTCCTTAGACGACCCTGCCTCTCACATCAACAATATGCAAAGGCCAAAACGGAGATCAGTCGGGGTCTAAGAAGTGTTTTTGTAGGTTCATGGTACAGAAGAAGGGTCAAACTACCACCAGGGTCATTAAACTACTCCTGGAAAGCCCACAACTCCTATGTAAGCCTTGTCAAATATGTATGCTTCGGCGAGGAAGTGTTTAAACATACGACCCTAAGGCCCCGCCGCGCCCCGGGACCAACACGCCCGCGGGAGCACCTGGGGCCTCTCCGGGCGGCCACGTAGACACGCCTCGCTGAACTCGGCCCCCCTGAAGCCCATGTATTGAGGAATCTCCGCTCTCCTTCCCATGTTAATCAAGGGTCTAATGGCTGCTCGATTTGCAACCTTGCACCTTATTACGTCCCTCCGCCCTTACCTGCATCCCTTGTGCCATTAAGTCGTAACTACCACCTGATGGAGCGTGGTCCTGCGAGCCTCTGCAGTGACCGCGACGCGAATATATCATAGCGTTTAGTAATTGCTTGCCATGTAAATTGTGGCAGGAGTCCCTACACAAACCCTTCTCCTATCTACTAGTCCCATCACCAACCCTTCCCCTATCCACCAGTACCATCACCAACCCTTCCCCTATCCACCAGTACCATTACCAACCCTTCCCCTATCCACCAGTCCCATCACCAACCCTTCCCCTATTCACCAGTCTCATCACCTACCCTTCCCCTATCCACCAGTCCCATCACCAACCCTTCCCCTATCCACCAGTCCCATCACCAACCCTTCCCCTATCCACCAGTCCAATCACCAACCCTTCCCCTATCCACCAGTCTCATCACCTACCCTTCCCCTATCCACTAGTCCCATCACCAACCCTTCCCCTATCCACCAGTCCAATCACCAACTCTTCCTCTATCCACCAGTCTCATCACCTACCCTTCCCCTATTCACCAGTCCCATCACCAACCCTTCCCCTATCCACTAGTCCCATCACCAACCCTTCCCCTATCCACCAGTCCCATCACCAACCCTTACCCTATCCACCAGTCCCATCACCAACCCTTCCCCTATACACCAATCCCTTCACCAACCCTTCCCCTATCCACCAGTCCCATCACCAACCCTTCCCCTATCCACCAGTCCCATCACCAACCCTTCCCCTATCCACCAGTCCCATCACCAACCCTTCCCCTATCCACCAGTCCCATCACCAACCCTTCCCCTATCCACCAGTCCCATCACCAAACCTTCCCCTATCCACCAGTTCCCTCACCAATCCTTCCACTACCCACCAGTCCCATCACCAACCCTTCCTCTATCCACCAGTCCCATCACCAACCCTTCCCCTATCCACCAGTCCCATCACCAATCCTTCCCCTATCCACCAGTCCCATCACCAACCCTTCCCCTATCCACCAGCCCCATCACCAACCCTTCCCCTATCCACCAGTTCCCTCACCAATCCTTCCACTACCCACCAGTCCCATCACCAACCCTTCCTCTATCCACCAGTCCCATCACCAACCCTTCCCCTATCCACCAGTTCCATCACCAATCCTTCCACTAGCCACCAGTCCCATCACCAACCCTTCCCCTATCCACCAGCCCCATCACCAACCCTTCCCCTATCCACCAGTCCCATCACCAACCCTTCCCCTATCCATCAGTCCCATCACCAATCCTTCCCCTATCCTCCAGTCCCATCACCAACCCTTCCCCTATCCACCAGTCCCATCACCAACCCTTCCCCTATCCACTAGTCCCATCACCAACCCTTCCCCTATTCACCAGTCTCATCACCTACCCTTCCCCTATCCACCAGTCCCATCACCAACCCTTCCCCTATCCACCAGTCCCATCACCAACCCTTCCCCTATCCACCAGTCCCATCACCAACCCTTCCCCTATCCACCAGTTCCCTCACCAATCCTTCCACTACCCACCAGTCCCATCACCAACCCTTCCTCTATCCACCAGTCCCATCACCAACCCTTCCCCTATCCACCAGTCCCATCACCAGTCCTTCCCCTATCCACCAGTCCCATCACCAACCCTTCCCCTATCCACCAGTCCCATCACCAACCCTTCCCCTATCCACCAGTCCCATCACAAACCCTTCCCCTATCCATCAGTCCCATCACCAATCCTTCCCCTATCCACCAGTCCCATCACCAAACCTTCCCCTATCCACCAGTCCCATCACCCACCCGTCCACTATCCACCAGTCCCATCACCAACCCTTCCCCTATTCACCAGTCTCATCACCTACCCTTCCCCTATTCACCAGTCCCATCACCAACCCATCCCCTGTTCACCAGTCTCATCACCTACCTTTCCCCTATCCACCAGTCCCATCACCAACCATTCCCCTATCCACCAGTCCCATCACCAACCCTTCCCCTATCCACCAGTCCCATCACCAGTCCTTCCCCTATCCACCAGTCCCATCACCAACCCTTCCCCTATCCACCAGTCGCATCACCAAACTTTCCCCTATCCACCAGTCCCATCACCAACCTTTCCCCTATCTACCAGTCCCATCACCAACCCTTCCCCTATCCACTAGTCCCATCACCAACCCTTCCCCTATCCACCAGTCCCATCACCAACCCTTCCCATATCCACCAGTCCCATCACCAACCATTCCCCTATCCACCAGTCCCATCACCAACCATTCCCCTATCCACCAGTCCCATCAGCAACCTTTCCCCTATCCACCAGCCCCATCACCAACCTTTTCCCTATCCACCAGTCCCATCACCAACCCTTCCCCTATCCACTAGTCCCATCACCAACCCTTCCCCTATCCACCAGTCCCATCACCAATCCTTCCCCTATCCACCATTCCCATCACCAACCCTTCCCCTATCCACCAGTCCCATCACCAACCCTTCCCCTATCCACCAGTCCCATCACCAACCCTTCCCCTATCCATCAGTCCCATCACCAACCCTTCCCCTATCCACCAGTCCCATCACCAACCCTTCCCCTATCCACCAGTCCCATCACCAACCCTTCCCCTATCCACCAGTCCCATCACCAACCCTTCCCCTATCCACCAGCTCCATCACCAACCCTTCCCCTATCCACCAGTCCCATCACCTATCCTTCCCCTATCCACCAGTCCCATCACCAACCCTTCCCCTATCCACCAGTCCCATCACCAACCCTTCCCCTATCCACCAGTCTCATCACCAACCCTTCCCCTATCAACCAGTCCCATCACCAACCTTTCCCCTGTCCACCAGTTCCATCACTAACCTTTCCCCTATCCACCAGTCCCATCACCAACCCTTCCCCTATCCACCAGTCCCATCACCAACTCTTCCTCTATCCACCAGCCCCATCACCAACCCTTCCCCTATCCACCAGTCCCATCACCAACCCTTCCCCTATCCATCAGTCCCATCACCAATCCTTCCACTATCCTCCAGTCCCATCACCAACCCTTCCCCTATCCACCAGTCCCATCACCAACCCTTCCCCTATCCACCAGTCCCATCACCAACCCTTCCCCTATCCACCAGTCCCATCACCAACCCTTCCCCTATCCACCAGTCCCATCACCAACCCTTCCCCTATCCACCAGTCCCATCACCAACCCTTCCCCTATCCACCAGTCTCATCACCTACCCTTCCCCTATCCACCAGTCCCATTACCAACCCTTCCCCTATCCACCAGTCCCATCACCAACCCTTCCCCTATCCACCAGTCCCATCACCAACCCTTCCCCTATCCACCAGTTCCCTCACCAATCCTTCCCCTATCCACCAGTCCCATCACCAACCCTTCCTCTATCCATCAGTCCCATCACCAAACCTTCCCCTATCCACCAGTCCCATCACCAATCCTTCCCCTATCCACCAGTCCCATCACCAACCATTCCCCTATCCACCAGGCCCATCACCTACCCTTCCCCTATCCACCAGTCCCATCACCAACCCTTCCCCTATCCACCAGTCCCATCACCAACCTTGCCCCTATCCACCAGTCCCATCACCAACCCTTCCCCTATCCACCAGTCCCATCACCAACCTTTCCCCTATCCACCAGTCCCATCACCAACCCTTCCTTTATCCACCAGTCCCATCACCAACCCTTCCCTTATCCACCAGTCCCATCACCAACCCTTCCCCTATCCACCAGTCCCATCACCAACCCTTCCCCTATCCACTAGTATCATCACTAACCCTTTCCCTAACCACCAGTCCCATCCACAACCCTTCACCTCTCCACCAATCCCATCACCAACCCTTCCCATATCCAACAGTCCCATCACCAACCATTCCTCTATCCACTAGTCCCATCACCAACCTTTCCCCTATCCACCAGTCCCATCACCAACCTTTCCCCTATCCACCAGTCCCATCACCAACCTTTCCCCTATCCACCAGTCCCATCACCAACCCTTCCCCTATCCACCAGTCCCATCACCAACCCTTCTCCTCTCCATCAGTCCCATCACCAACCCTTCCCCTATCCACCAGTCCCATCACCAACCTTTCCCCTATCCACCAGTTCCTTCACCAACCTTTCCCCTATCCACCAGTCCCATCACCAACCCTTCTCCTATCCACCAGTCCCATCACCATCCTTTCCCCTATCCACCAGTCCCATCACCAACCCTTCCCCTATCCACCAGTCCCATCACCAACCCTTCCCCTATCCATCAGTCCCATCACCTACCCTTCCCCTATCCCCCATTCCCATCACCAACCCTTCCCCTATCCACCAGTCCCATCACCAACCCTTCCCCTATTCACCAGTCCCATCACCAACCCATCCCCTATCCACCAGTCCCATCACCAACCCTTCCCCTATCCACCAGTCGCATCACCAGCCCTTCCGCTATCCACCAGTTCCATCACCAACCCTTCCTCTATCCACCAGTACCATCACCAACCCTTTCCCTATCCACCAGTCCCATCACCAACCCTTCCCCTATCCACCAGTCCCATCACCAACCCTTCCCCTATCCACCAGTCCCATCACCAACCCTTCCCCTATCCACCAGTCCCATCACCAACCCTTCCCCTATCCACTAGTCCCATCACCAACCCTTCCCCTATCCACTAGTCCCACCACCTACCCTTCCCCTATCCACCAGTCGGAGTAAATTCTTCCCCTCACTCCCCCCATTTGACCTTTCCTCGTTTTTGTTGTTATTGTTGTTGTGGTTGTGGAAAGTGGTGCTCCTAGTGACCCAGGTGGTGAACGGAGTGGTGATGGTGGTGGTGAAGGGGTCGTGGTGGTGGTGGTGGTGGAGGTGGTAGCAGTGAGCCAGTGGTGAAAGCTTACATGGGAGTGTACACGATAATTTTTCACGAGGTATTTTTCCCAGATTTTTCAGAATCAAGTAAGGGTGAGAGAGAGAGAGAGAATTGGTACATCATATATTATCTTTCGCTTCATGTGTGTGTGTGTGTGTGTGTGTGTGTATATCAGAGGTGGGTGTGTAAGTGCGTGTAGTGTGTAACATCAGCTTATTAACTTTACCTTTACCTGCCTGGGTGTGGGGAGGTGTGGGAGGCACGTCGCCTAATGACAGGTGTGTGTGTGTGTACCCGTGTGTGTACGTGTGTGTGTGTAAGCGACCAAAGGAAAAAAAGTAAACATATACCAAAAAAAAAAAAAAAGGGCAAGACTCAGTAATTACACATCGGTCCCGTCACTGTCAACTCAGCGGCCCGTCAAGCCTTTAATGAAAACAATAAGTAAAAAAAAAAAAAAACTATGTGCATAAAAAAGTTAATTGCCCCTTGCTCTGCTTGTGACTCCCGGATGCTGGTGCTGAGCCTCCTGAGCGCATTCCTGCACGTGTGGACGCCGCAGCGGTGACCAGACGGGAGGGAGGGAAAAAATAAAAGGAAAAAAAATGGAAAATATGAACGGAAAATGAAAAGAGAAATGATGTATGAGATTAAGGGCATTAGAGGTTGTTTATTGCGAGGGTGCTTTGAATTTTTTTTTTGGTGTGTGTGTGTGAGAGAGAGAGAGAGAGAGAGAGAGAGAGAGAGAGAGAGAGCGAGCACATAAGGCCTAAATTCATAGATAACTCCAATCACATTATTTAACAGCCCCAGCAAGACAATACTTTCAAATCCAACCAAAAGAAGCAAAACGAAAACAGCAACGACAAACTGATAATATCTTCCACACAAACAGCCTTGAACACAGACACACACACACACACACACACACACACACACACACACACACACACACACACACATCGGAGGGGACAATAATCACGTTAACTTGTAGCGACCAATAAAAACAGGTATTCATAAACTCATCAAACAACCACTAGGCAACATATGCGGTGAGGAGCGAGACAAATTAACCCAAAATGAGGTGACCCCCCCCCAAAAAAAAAAAAAAACCCCCCACCTTGCTCGGAGGTCACAGACTCAGGTGCTACTTTGGGTCTGGTTCCTTAGTGTCCTGTCATCGTCCTGCGTCGCCACTCACCATTAAAGTGTTATTAAGCTCCTTGGACACGCTACAGAAGAGACACACCTCGTCCTCTTCCTCCTTCACGCCTTGGGCACAGCTTAACCTTCTTGACAATATTTACCTTCCTCGTTTTACTTAATCTTCTTGACTGTATTTACCTTTCTTCCTTTTAGCGATGCTCCAATTACAGGTTCAACTCAAGATTGCTTCCCTCTTTTTTTTTTCAT
>NC_066563.1:9584875-9632375 GCF_024679095.1 Eriocheir sinensis
ACCGCTACTCACCGCTCCCATAACAGACAAAAGCAAAGAGTGGCCGAAAGAGAGGTCATTGCTACCGAACCCCTTTACGCTTTCCATTATAATATTTGGCAACGACAGATAACGAAAGAGAGCATAAAAGAGTTGCATTGTACAGCATTTCCGGGCAATAAATATGAGAGGCACCCATCGTGACACACACATGGGACCCAACATTTCTGCTTGTCACGCTGTATGGCTGAAAAACGACGCGGAAGAAAGGAGTGAAAAGTAGCACTGTATTGCATATTATCGTTTTTCATGGCAGTAAATATAGAAAAGAATCCCCTTGTGGCAAAAATAATGGGATCGAACTCCCTTACGTACACTTATCATGATATACGAGAGGGAGAAATACAAACGAAAGCTGGAAAGTTGCATTAGATCTCATTTCCACGCAGTAAATATAAGTACAATCCCCTTGTAGCAAAAATAATGAGATTCAACACCCTTACACACACTTGTCACGGTACACGAGAGGAAGGAATACAAAAGAAAGCTGAAAAGTGGCATCGGATCTCATTTCCAGGTAGTAAATATAAGTAGACTCCCCTTGTAGCAAAAATAATGGTATCAAACACTCCTACTCTTATCATGGTATACGGCAGAGAGAGATTCGAAGGGGAGTTGAAAAATAGCATTGGATCTTATTTCCAGGCAGTAAATATAAATAGAATCCCCTTTTAGCAAAAATAATGGTATCGAAGACTCCTACTCTTATCGTGGTATACGGCAGAGAGAGATTCGAAGGGGAGTTGAACAATAGCATTGGATCTTATTTCCAGGCAGTAAATATGGCGCGGATCCCTTTGCAACACGTAATTGGGATCCGCGCGTCGTGTCCCCGGGCCGCCGAAAGTATGGTAATGGCGGGACTGAATATGGTAATGGGAGGGATTGGGTGAATGATGGGAGTGACGGCTTGGCGGGACGAGGCTGAGGGTGGACACGGCTGGCTGGTGTACCTCGTGGATAGGCGGGGGTCAGTGCACGCCGCCCCCCTTCCCCACCTTCCCCTCTTACGCTAACCCACAACCATGCACGCAAACTATCCCAACACACACCTACATCTCCCCCCCCCCTCCTCGACTCACTCAATCTCACGCCGTCACACTCATCCACACCCCTACATACTCGTACATTCTCCTCCCCTTCCCCCGTTCTCCCTACACCCCACACGCCACATCCAGGCTCGCCGGCCCCTCATTCCCTCACCGCAAACACTTAAACACTCCTCTTTTCCCACAATCTCACGCGCCATCTCTCCATGGAGCTGAATGGCCCAGGGAGGAGGAGGACGCGGCAGGCTGGCACTCTCATCGCTCGCCGTCAAACACCTGTCTTAGTACGTTTTGTTGTTATGACTCCCTGATACACGCCGCTTACGACCTCCCTGTCTTCCCTCCTTCCCCCACTTAACTTAACCCTCCTTCTCTCTCTTCCCTCCTTCCCCCACTTAACTTAACCCTCCTTCCCTCTCTTCCCTCCTTCCCCCACTTAACTAAACCCTCCTTTCCCTCTCTTCTTTCCTTCCCTCACTTAACTTAACCCTCCTTCCCTCTCCTCCCTCCTTCCCTCACTTAACTTAACCCTCCTTCCCTCTCTTCCCTCCTTCCCTCACTTAACTTAACCCTCCTTCCCTCTCTTCCCTCCTTCCCTCACTTAACTTAGCCCTCCTGCCCCTCTTCTTCCTCCCCCCAAGCCTCCAGTCCTTGCATTCACGCCTCGAAGATCGTTCCAACAAGCGTGAGTTTCCGTGACACAAGTTGAGTGTGACTGTGGTTCTTACGTCACCGCCACCACCCACTTACCTGCCTTTCTTTTTTTATGACATAACAAAGGTGGGTTATTAATTAGCTAACACTTCCTCTTTTTTTCCCTTGGGTGTCATTCTCTTTCTCTGTCTCTCTCATCCTCGTGTGACAATTATTTACGATTCACGGTGCCTAGAGATTATTAGACGGGTTAGCCAACAGAGCGCCATCTATCTATAAGCGTGATAATTCTTGCGTTCACTTTCTCTCTCACTCTCCTGCTTTTCCGTGATTTCAAAAGGGTGCTGGGAAAAAGTACTTCTGCCGCGGCCAATTGCCTCGTTCAGTTCCCCATGAAGGGATTGATATTGATGCCTAGCGTTATTTTCTGTGCGTGGCCGAACTCATGACACTGATGAAGGGAAAATGAAAACCTGGTTCCTCGTTACTCTCCTTTAGCTGGTCATTATTCTTCCCTTCTGCTTCCTTACTATCACTTATTTTGTGTTGGTCTGTCGCGTATCTAGTTGTTATCTGTGTGTCTGTCTGTCTGTATGGTTGCCTGTCTTTCTGTCCATCTGTGTATGTCTGCTTGCTCTCTATGTTCTTCTCTTTTTATTTTTTTTTGCGTTTTCTTTTGTCTCTTTTGCTGCTCTCCTTCCATCTGTCTGTCTGTCTTTCTACCTGTCTGTCTGTTTCTGTTTGTCTGTGCATGTGTCTGTTTGTTTGTCAGTCTGTCCATCTCTGTTTATGTTAAGGGCTGTCTGTCTCTGTCTGTTTGTGTGTTTATTAATCTAACTGCCTGTCTGTCTCTCTCTGTGTCTCTTTCTCTCTCTCTCTCTCTCTCTCTCTCTCTCTCTCTCTCTCTCTCTCTCTCTCTCTCTCTCTCTCTCTCTCTCTCTCTCTCTCTCTCTCTCTCTCTCTCTCTCTCTCTCTCTCTCCCCCCCCTTAATTCACTCTCTCACACACTCCTCACTCCCCTCTCCCTCCCTCCCTTCCTTCTCTTGGACCACCGCGCCTCGCATCTGCTATCTCCGTTACTCCCTGCCATGCGTCACTATCAGCCACTCTACCATTACACTATTTACACTGCTGATGCCCAAATTACGACATACATTTGGCCGCCTCTGCATGACTTACCTGCTCTGTCATTTTCTCTCCCGGCCTCGTATAGTTTGCCTCCCGCGTAAGACGGTGAGTAAATGAGGGGGAGGAGAGAGGGGCTACTGTGGACGGACCTCAACCAGTGTTCCTAAATGGAGATAATGGAGAGTCGTCCCGTCCGTCCGCTGGAGAATGACGGTGGGCTGGCCTGGCTGCTGCGGGCGATGTGTGTGCTGTCTCCTCTTAGCTCTGGAGTCGTAGTTTGAGTTTTTTCCTTTTCTTTTTATTTTCTTTATGTACTTTGGTGTCTTTTTTGGGGGGTGATGAGAATGGTTACTGTTTCTTGTGTTTCTTCTTCCTCCTCCTCCTTCCTTCTCAATTTTACTTTTTTTTTTATTTGTTAGATATTCTCCTCTCTCTCTGTCTTTCTTTCTCCTTCTCCTCTCTCTCTTCTCTTTTCTCTCTCTCTCTCTCTCTCTCTCTCTCTCTCATTTTACTACTACTACTACTACTACTACTACTACTACTACTACTACTACTACTACTGCTACTACCACTACCACTACTCCTGCTACCACTACCACTACTACTACCACTTCTACTGTTTCTTCTACTTCAAACATGTTAGAAAAAAGAAGCTGCGTCATTGTAATTTATATTTGACCTCAGTGCTCCCCCCTCCCCCCCCCATAAAAAAAAGTTAATATTGCTACTACTTCTGCTCCTACTTCTGCTCCTGCTTCTCCTTCTGCGTCTACTTCAACATAAAACAAGCCGGGAAGTTAAGCCACGTCACTTGAACATGTATCTTTGTAGCTGTATTCACCCAAAGTTATTACTATTCCTGTTTCTCCTGTTACTTTTTTTTCTTCTTCTTTTTGCTGTCGCCGTCGCTGCCTTTACTAAAACAGGCGCGCGGGGAACGAGGCGCTTCTCTTTCTGATGTTTATTTCTCCCATTAATATTCGCGGAGCAGCTTCTAATCCGCTGTTAACAGGATCCAACGCCGTTCCCAGCTGGCGTCCGCGCTCCGCTCTTTACGTTGATTTGTGTTTATTTACGTTTTCTGGTGTTGCTGTTATTAACTTTAAGCGGCCTCAACCTCCTCCTCCTCCTCTTCCTCCTCGGTCTCTTCCTCCTCCTCCTCCTCCTTCTCACAAAATCAGTCTCTTCACATCACTCCACCATCCTCCCTTCTCTTTTCCTTTTCCTCCTCCTCCTCGGTCTCGTCCTCCTCCTCCTCCTCCTCCTCCTTCTCACAAAATCAGTTTTTCCTCATATCACTCCACCATCCGCCCTTCTCTCTCCCTCTTCCTCCTCCTCCTCTTCCCCTTCTCCTCCTCCTTGTTCACTAGCGGTAAAGATGGGGACTTAAATCTTGTTACGGTGAAAGCAGCCACATCTCCTGCCGTTTTGAAGGGGGAAAGATGGATTAAAGAAGGAATTGCGGAAGGAGAGGAAATTGGAAGGAAGTCGGGAGGGATATAGTGGAAGGATGTGGGAGTGGAAGTAGGGACAGGAAGAGGAAGAGGGATGGGAGAGAGAGGAAAGGGGTAGGAGTAAAATGAGAAGAGATATGGGTGTTGTGTGGTGGGCAGTAGGAACAGGAACAAGAGGGAAAGAAGAGGAAAATGATGAAGAATGGGGAAAGGAAAATTGAGACATAACTCGTGTCGGTAATGTAAGGAAAAAAAGGTGACGAAAGAACGAAGAGGAGCAAGAGAAGGAGAATGGGGAAAGTGAAGGGAGGAATAAAGAGGAGAATAAAGGCGATACAAAAGAAGTGAAAGGATGACGAGAAAGAGAATAAGGTGGATGGAAAGAGAAAAAAATGAACTAAAAGAGAAAATACGTTAATAGAAGCGGAAGACTGAACAGAAAGACAATAAAAATATGAGAAAACAGTAGTAGATGAAAGGGAGTGACTGAAAGGAGAAGAAGAAGGAGGAGGAAAAGGGGAAGGAAAAAGAGGAGGAGGAGGAGGAAGAAGAGTAGTTTGTGTGTAATGTGGAGGGGCAGGAGGAGGGGGAGGTGGGGGGGGAAGTGGCCGCTATTTAGAGTAATGATCCTGGATGCTTGCTGTGCCGTGTGTGTGTGTGTGTGTGTGTGTGTGTGTGTGTGTGTGTGTGTGTGTGTGTGTGTGTGTGTGTGCCGCCGCCGGGACCTCCTCTTATTAGTCCTGATGGCGCCCTCTTAGCGGAACCTCTGAAAAAAAACATCATCATTTATTCTCGACGCTCAGCCTGCTAATGTGTGTCTGTCTGTCGTGGCTTGATGGTTTTCTGGCTCCTTTTTATTTTGTCAGTGTAAGCCTTTTTTAATGAGTGTTATTAGTGTGCATGCCAGTCTTCCACATCTGAATTTAGGTATTTCGCTTACCTATTTTCGGTACTGACATAACTTCTCTAATTAACTTTTTGATATATATTCCTTGCCCTGGTTTCTTTCTCTTCACTCACTTTGAAATGCATTGGCGTGATCATTCTTCTTATTCAATCTCTCTTCAAAACGTATCCTCTTTTAACTCCTCCCCACACCCCACCACACACACACACACACTCTTTTTTTAAAGTTTTGGCCTATGGCGCCGGCAGGCTTTTTTGGTGGGTCCTGGTGGTCGATCGAAGCCCGTTACGGCGCAGGCGGGTGTTTATAATTGAGCCATCATACTTGCCTTATAGCTCATCTTCGATCATCTATGAGAAAGTATCTAGAGTCCGGGTTGAAAGGTGGTTTTCAAAACAGTATGTGAGTAGTCTTAGGCCATTCGGCGATGGATGAAAAATTGTTAGCTTGTTTGTCGCGGAGGGCGGGACGCGAACCTGGGCGCTGACGCTGACCCACACGCTGACCACTCAACCATTCTTGCTTTCCCTTCCCTTCTCCATTCTTATTTAATCATTTCGTCCCAACAATCATCTAGATACATCCTCTTAACTCCTTGGCCTGGTTTCTCTTTTCTTCTCCCACTTTGAGAGGCATTGGCGTGATCACTCCTCTTATCGCTCAGCCACTTATCAAAACACATCCTTCTCTTAACCCTTCCCTTGCTTTCTCTTCCCTCCTCTGCCCAAGTATGCCATCGCGTGATAATTCCCCGGCGCCGAGGAACTCATTAACGCTGGGAAGACGCAGCTAACTGTCAAAGGGGTTGAGGATTAAGAACGTGAGGTGAGGTTGGGGCGGTGCGTGAGTTTAATCCATTTAGCGTACGTGCAGTGAATGCTTGATTGGATTTCCTCTTCCCCCGTGTCGTGAGAAGCATTCTTTCCCTCGCTCGTCTTTTCCGCGCGGGAGGCAAAGGAAGGCGTAATGACAGGTGTTTATCGCGTTTCATGACATTTAGTGTTTCCTACCATCGAGATTTCACGTCTGCTTTTCCGTTTCTCTTTTGTTTTCGTTTCTTTTGTTGTGAGTGGTGGGGGCGGCGGCGGCGGTGAGGGTGGGGTGGGAGGGATTAGCTGTGGTGGTACTTTTATTCGAGTTCCTTTCTAGTGATTGTAAGTTTGTGGTTTTATGTGTGTTTGAGTTTCTTGATCTCTTAACTCCTCTCCATCATTGCTTTGGGTTTATTTCGCCGTTTCCTGCGGGTATGTCTTCATTATATTAAAACTCCCTGTCAGTGATTTTGTTTTACTGCTCTTGTGTAGCAAAGCGAGATATTTGTTCTTTCTTATATAAAAAAAAAAATTCGTTTGTTTTAATTTTCTTGTGTTTTGTTTGCTTCTTCGTTTATTTTCTGTTATTCTTTTTTTATTTTTTTTATTTCTCATTATTCATTCTTTAATATATTCACTGATTCATGTATACTGCTTTTCCTAATTTTTCGCCTTTATTTTACTTATGTTTCGTTATTTACGTATTCCTTCCTTGTTTTTTTTTCTTGTTTTCTGTTCAATTCTTTTCTCCCCTTTCTTTTTTCCTTCTATATATCCCTCATTTTCTTTCTTTCTTTAGTAATACCTTTCAATTTATTCATATATTTCCTCTCTCTCTTATATTTCTCTTCAATTCTCTTTCTTGATTTGCTTTATTTTATTCTTCCCTTTACTCTCCTCCTTTCCCTCCCCTTCCCTTCACCGTCTGTTGCTTATTCTTCGCTTATTCTTACATTCTTCTCCCCTGCTTCCTCTTCCTGTTTTCCCTCGTTTTCTTATGTTCCCTTCCTCTCGTTATATCTACCTCTATCTCTCAACCCTTCCCCCATTTATTTTGCTTCTCACTGCAATCTTCTCCAAATTATCTTATTTTCTTCTTAATACCATTCACAGCTGTTTTTCTTAAGTCTCCCCTTGCTTCTTTTTTTTTTTTTCATTCCTCATATTTATTTACTTCCTCCCTCTCTTTTTTTTTTTTACTTTTGTCTTGCTTACGTCTTTCTCTTCTTTTGTCTTCCTTAATTATGTATCTTTTTCGTCTACATCATCCTTCTTTATTCTCTAGTCATTTGTTTATCAATTTCCATCTATCTTCTTTCATTCGTAAGCTTTTCTCATTTGCTTGTTTATTTATTTTTTTTTGCTTAATTTTTCGTTTTCTCTTTTTAATTTCTTTTTTCTGTTCTCGTTTTTATTTTTTTTAGTTCGCGTTTCTTCCTTTCTTATTCATCTCTTCTTTTCTTCTTCCTTTCCCTTCTTGTTTTCTTGTTCTTTCTTCTCTTTGGTTAATTTCTTTGTCTATTAACTTCTTTCTTTCCTCTTTCCTCCCGTCTCATTCTTCTTCCCTTCCTCCTCCTTTCCTCCTCTCCTTCCCATATTAATCTTTTTCTTCCTCCTCCTCTTCCTCCTCCTCCCCCTCCTCCTTCACTACATCCTCCTCCTCCGCCTCCTCTCCCCCCCCCCCCCCCCGCCTGAGAGAGCCCATCAAAGTTCCATATGGCGCGGAGAATCAGGAAACCACACATACGAAGAACACACACACACACACACACACACACACACACACACACACACACACACACACACACACACACACACACACACACACACACACACACACACACACACACATACACACTCACAAACTCACAAACGCTTATATAGTTTGTTTTCTTGATATTAAACTTTTTACTTCATTGTTATGTAAAGAATGAGGAAGTTGTGGGTTAAAGGGACGCGCGTTTTTTTTTTTTTTTTATTTTGTCTAATTTTTTTTGTATATTTAGTTTTATTTTGGTTTTATGTTATATTTTTTATCTGTTTTTGAAGTCATATTTACTTTTATTTTTATTTATGCATCTTTATTTGTGAGTGTTTATCTATTTGTTTGTTTGTTTGTTTGTTTGTTTGTCTGTCTGTCTGTCTGTCTGACTGTTTGTCTGTTTCTCTGTTTCTCTGTGTGTCTGTCTCTGTCTGTCTGTTTGTCTGTTTATCTGTTTCTCTCTCTCTCTCTCTCTCTCTCTCTCTCTCTCTCTCTCTCTCTCTCTCTCTCTCTCTCTCTCTCTCTCTCTCTCTCTCTCTCTCTCTCTCTCTCTCACCTGTACCTCACCTTGCATAGTTCTTTCTCAGGTGTTTCCACGTTTTTGTCGGTGTTAATTTTATTGCGAAACGTGACGTAGCAACACCTGTCAGTCCTTACCTGCCGAGTGTTGTTGTTGTTGCTCCTGGTGGTGGTGGTGGCGGTGGTGGTGGTGGTGGTTATGGTGTTATTATGGTGGTGATGAGTAATGCTCGCGGTAGTTTTGGTGGTGGAGGTGGAGGTGCTGTCTGTCATGTTATCAGCTTTGGTCTTGATGTTGTTGATGTAATTCTTGTTGTTTTTGCGGTCATTTTGATTGTTGACATTGGACTAATTTCCCTTTCTGCGCCTTCTGGTATCTCTAATGCAGCGATGACTAAGGAAAGGAAGGGAAAGGAAAGCAGGGGAGAGGAAAGGTAACGATAGGAGAGGAGAGGAGAGGAAAGAAAAGTAAAGGATAGGACAGGAGAGGAAAGCAGAGAAGAGGAAACTAGAGGGGATTAGAGGAGAGGAAAAGAAAGGAAAGGAGAGAAAAGGATAGGAAAAGGGTAAGGAAGTAAATGTAAGAAGAGGAAAGGAGGGAAGAAAAGAAAAGAGAATAAAAGAAAAGAAAGGAAAAGCAACGATAATAGTTAAGGGGAGGGGAGAGGATAAGGGATGAGAGGAGCGGGAAATGAAGTGATGGGAAGGGGATGGGACCAGGCTTCTCCCGTCCCATGGCAGGCTGCAGGGAGGGAGGTCGGGAGCCTGGTCTGGAGGGAGGGGGAAGAAGAGCAGCGTGGGGGTGTGTTGATGGGACGGAAACGGCCGCTTGGTGCTCTCCAGTGGCGTCGGGAAGTGTGTGTTTTATGGAGCCCCGGCGCCGACACTGGGCCATCTGTCGCTCCGAGTGTGTGAGGGGGAGGGGAGGAAAGGGGATGGAGGGTAAGGGGGATAGGAGGGAGGGTAAAGGGGAGAGTAGTTGTAGTAATAGCAGTGCATATAATTGTTTCTGCTGTCTTGAACCGTATCATAATCTGTCTCTGCTTTTTTTTTTTTGTTCCTCTTCCTCCATCTATTCCTTCTCCTCTTTTTTTTTAATGGATTTTGTATTTCTTTCTCTCTCTTCTTCCTCTTTTTCCTCCTCCTTCTCCTTTTTTTTTTTAATTGATTTTGTATTTCTTTCTCTCCTCTTCTCTTTCTTCTCCTCTCCTTGACTATAGTTCCATTTTCTCTTCTTCCTCTTTCTCCTCCTCCTTTTCCTGTTTTTTTCCTTCCACATTGCATTTTGTATTTCTTTCTCTTCTCTTCTCTTTCTTCTCTCCTTGACTATAGTTCCATTTTCTCCTCTTCCTCTTTCTCCTCCTCCTTTTCCTGTTTTTTTCCTTCCACATTGCATTTTGTATTTCTTTCTCTCGTCTTCTCTCTCTTCTCTACTCCCCTTTTTCCGGCTAGTTCATTCTCTGTTCTCTGTTCGTCTGTCTGTCTGTCTGTCTGTCTGTCTGTCTGTCTGTCTGTTTCTCCTCCTGCTCCCTTACTCTATCTTCAAGTCCTTTTCTCTTTCCTCTCATTCCTCTCAGCTTGCTTTCCTCCACTTCCTCTTTCTTCTTCTTCTAACATTCTCCCACCTGCCGCTCCTTTTCGCTCCTCTCCTTTTCATTTCCCCTTCTCTCCTTCGTTTCCTCTCTCCTATCCATCCCTCTCTTTTCCTCTCTCCTTCTACCCTCCTTTCTCACCCATTCTCCTATCCCTTCTTCCACTTAACTTCCTCTCTCTCCCCTCTTATCACCCCTCTCTCCTCCCCTCCTCCCCCTTCTCTCCCTCCCTCCCTCCCTCCCTCCTTTTCCCAACACTCTAAGGACAACTAATTACTCTCAGGGGTTTATGCTTCCCTTTGCCTCTTCAACCTCCCCCTTGACCACATCCTGCCCCCCCCCTCTTCCCCCCCCCCATCCCTACCTTCCCCCCCCCCCCCAGAACCCCCTCAATGTCCTCACGAGTTTGTGTTCACCTGTGCTAAATGCCTAACTTCGTGTGGTATTTACATTTTATTTATTTATTTATTCATTTGACTTTACTATTTATCTCTCAGTCATGGTTTCTTTCTCATCTATATTGTTCTTCCTTTTTTATTTTTTTTCCATTTTCATTTGTCCCATTTCTCTCTTCCTCTACACTTCTCATCCTCGCTTTGTCTTGCCCTTATTATCTCTCTCTCTCTCTCTCTCTCTCTGTTTCGTTATTCACTGTGTCTCTTTTTGTATCTTCGTTCGTGTCTCTTTTTCTGTCTTTGGTTCATTATTCACTGTTTTCTTTCTTTCGTTCTTTCTCTGAACATTTTTTATATAATTAATTTTTTGCCTCTTTATATAACGTTTTTTTTTCTCTTTGTTTTGTCCTCATTATTTACTGTTTTGTCATTATATACTTTTCTCTTTTTTTGTATCTTCATATCTTATTTTCTTCTTATTTCCTCTATTTCTCTCCTCGTTTATCTCCATTTGTTTCTCTTACTGTCTCTTGGTCAACTGTTGGCAGAGGCTTACGGGACTTTTTTTAGGGTGGAGAGATGATTTTGGTAAACCTTTCCTCTTCCCGTTTTCTTTTTACTCAAGTTCATCTCTCAAGACGTTTTTTTTGTCGTTAATTATATGGTTGTTTGCGTAATGTTCCTGTCCACCTACATTTCCTCCCCTGACGGTTACCTTTCCTCTTCCTCTCCTTCCTCCATTATCCTCTTTCCTCCTCCTCCTCCTCCTCCTCCTCGTTCCGGTAAACTGTACGCCTAAAGAGAACATAAACGCGAGTAATTAGTTCCGGTGAGAGTCACGCAACTACACGACCCTCCTCTCTCTCTCTCTCTCTCTCTCTCTCTCTCTCTCTCTCTCTCTCTCTCTCTCTCTCTCTCTCTCTCTCTCTCTCTCATGTTTTTTTTCTTTTTCTTAATTTCTTTCTTTTTCTCTCTCAGATAGATAAAGACAGATAGATAGAGGAATTGATAGCAGCATAGGTCGATAGATAGATATATAAATACATAGATAGATAGATAGATAGATAAGAAGGTAGGAAATCAGATAGATACAAAGATAGAAAGATACATAGGAAGAAAAAAAGGAAGATAGATAAATGGATAGATAGACAACTACACCGAGAGATAGATAGACAGGAAGACATACAGATAGATAGATAGATAGATAGATAGAAAGACATAAATACGCCGCTAGATGGATTTATGCGTTCGCTGACGGCTCCCATTTTCTCCCTGACTCAAGCGTGGGAGGGGGAACTCTTATATATTTTTAATTTTGTTTTTCACACCTTCCGAACCTCTAATGACAGGCTATTCATCCGTCAACACCAACATACAACACTACAGGGAAATGATGATGATGATGATGATGATGATGATGGTGATGATGATGATGAGGAGGAGGAGGTGGAGGAGGAAAAAATACAAAATGAAACGTTGAAGAAAGAGGAGGAGAAGGAAAAGATGAAAAGGGGGAAGGGATCAGTAGAGAAGAAGGAGGAGAAGGGAGGAGAAGAAGAATGAAAATGCCGAGAGAAGAGAAGAGAAGAGAAGAGAGAGAGAAGATGGGAAGAGGAAGATGGACAAAGAAAGAGGAAGAGGAGGAGGAAGAGGGGGAGAAAGAGGGGTTAGTGTAGAAGGAGGAGAAGAAGGAAGGGAGGAGATAAAATGAAAATGCCGAGAAAAGATAAGAGAGAGAGAGAGAGAGAGAGAGAGAGAGAGAGAGAAGGAGCAAGAACAGATAAAAAATGAGATGATAAGGAAAGGAGGAGGAGGAAGAAAAGATGAAGGAAGAGCATGAGGAGGAGGAGGAGGAAACAAATGAGGAAGAGGAGGAGGGAGAAGAGAGAATGTACCAGCCGGAAAAAGAGAAGAGAGAGAAGAGGAGAGAAAGAAATACAAAATGCAATGTGGAAGGAAAAAGAGGGAATGGAGGAGGAGAAAGAGGAAGAAGAGAGAAAATGGAACAACTAGGAAAGGAGAAAAGAAGAGGGGAGGAGAGAAAGAAATACAAAATCCATTAAAAAAAAGGAGAAGGAATAGATGGAGGAAGAGGAACAAAAAAAAAGCAAGAAGGCGAACAAAAACAAGAAGAAAAAGAAGAAAACAAAAACAACAACAAGAAAAAACGAAAAAAAGAAAAGAAAATCAACATGGTGGGAGGAGGAGGAGGAAGAAGAGGAGGAGGAGGAGGAGGAGGAGGAGGAGGAGGAGTATCCATCTACATTTATTTACGATCCAAACCCTTAATAAAGACGTAATCCCCTTGGCGGAGTGTTCGTGATCGACCTAAAGAGGGTTCGAGCCCCGGAGTTAACATCTTCCTTCGCGCCGCACTCTTGTTTATCATCGGGCTGTTGTTTTTTCTTCTGATTTTCTTCCATCAACTTGGCGGCGGGGTTATTGATGCTGGAAGGTGATTTGGAGGAGGAGGAGGAGGAGGAGGAGAAGAAGAAGAAGAAGAAGAAGAAGAAGAAGAAGAAGAAGAAGAAGAAGAAGAAGAAGAAGAAGAAGAAGGATGAAGAAGAAAAAGAGGAAGAAGAAGAAGAAGAAGAAAGATGAAGAAGAAGAAAGATGAAGAAGAAGAACAAGAAAGATGAAGAAGAAGAAGAAGAAGAAGAAGAAGAAGAAGAAGAAGAGGAGTGGGGAAGACGGGGAAGATGGGGGGGGGGGAAGGGGAGGAATGTAAGTTAGGTTAGGTTAGTTTGGCTGCAGAGAGCATCTTCCCTCATCCCAATTATCTCTCACTTCCTTTTTTTTCCATTATCATTCTTCTCTTACTCTCTTCCTTCCTTTCTAACCTTTTTCATATCCTTACCCTTCCCTTCCTTACCTAAACCACATCCTCTACCCCCTTTCTAATCTTTTCCTCTCTCTCTCTTCTTCCTCAGTTTATCCTTCCCCCTTTCCCCCCTTCCAATTACCCCCTTAAGTCTTACCCTTCCTCTCATCCCTCTCTCCATCCCTATCTAAGCCTCTCCCCTTCTCTCTCTTCATCCTCCATCCTCCTTCCCTCATGCCCATTACCTCCAACTCTACCTCCTCAAGTCTTAACCATCCTCTCATCCCTCTCTCCATCCCTATCTAAGCCTCTCTCCCTCTCTCTCTCCTCATCCTCCATCCTCCTTCCCTCATCCCCATTACCTCTAACTCTACCTCCTCAAGTCTTAACCTTCCTCTCATCCCTATCTAAGCCTCTCTCCCTCTCTCTCCTCATCCTCCATCCTCCTTCCCTCATCCCCATTACCTCCGAGTCTTAAGTGCATTATAGTGTTATGACGCCTGATGGTTTATAACACACGGGGGAATATATATCTGGGCGGCGCCATAACTCGTGAGGCTCCATATTAATGCTAAATTGACTGCCAATAGCCTTCATTACTGCATTATTCTGGAGAGCGATAAACCTGTCAGCTCGGATTGCCATTAGTTAAGAGAGTGAAGCTGAGGGTGTCCATTACGAGGGAGGGAGAGAGAGAGAGAGAGAGAGAGAGAGAGAGAGAGAGAGAGAGAGAGAGAGAGATGGATGGAGAGGAGAGGGAAGAGGAGAGAGAAGAAGAGGAGAGGAATAAAATAAGCGAAAAGAGAAAAGCAAAATAAGTGAAAGAATGTTTAGAGAAGAAAGAGTTAGTGGGAAAGAACATGAAGAGGAGCAAGAGGAAGTAGAAGAAAACGAGAAGAATAAGAAAGTAGAGGAGGAGGAGGAGGAGGAGGAGGAGGACTAAAAAGAAGAAGCATAAATGAAGAGATGTTGGTAGCGAAGAAAAAGACGTTAGGTTAAAAATAAGCAGAAGAGTAAAAATAACGAACGAAAGGTTAAACGTAAAAGCTGTCTGATAAATGAAGGCGTTTGTAATTAAGGAAGAGAGAGGGCAGAGAAAATTGGAAGAGGAGGAGGAGGAGGAGGAGGAGGAAAATGAGAAGGCGTAAAAAATAAGGCCTCAACTTTTGTCTTGATATAGAGTTGGAAAATACTAAGCAGTGGAAAATATAGCAAACCTGTCCCCCTTTTTTCCCTTTTCTTCCTCCTCTTCCATATTTTCTCTCTCTCCCATTTCTCCATTCCTCATTTTCACTTTTCTCCCTCCTGTCTTCCTTACCTTCTCTCTCATTTATCTTTCTTTCTTCCTTTCTTTATTTCTTTCCATTTAACCCTTCTCTCCCTACCCCTTTCCTCTTCTTTTCCTTCCTTCTACTTTCCCTTCCTCTCACCTCCTATTTCCTCTCTTCCGTCCATTCCGCAAATCACCCTCCTTTAAAAATCCTTCCTCTCTCATTTCCTATCTTGTATCTTCCTTCTCTCACCCGTCTACCTCTCTACCTCCACCCTCTCTCCGTCTCTCCTTGCCGTCCCCTTCTCCTTCCGTCTTTCCTTCTGTCTCTTCCTCCTTCCTCTCTTCCGTCCCCTTTTCCTTCCATCTTTTCCTCCTTCTCTCCTTCCTTTTCTCCTTCCACCTCTTCCTCCCTCCTCTCTGTCTTCCATCTCTCCTTCCATCTCTATCCCTTTCCTCTTTCCTCCTTCCATCGTGTACCTTCCTTCTCTCACCTTCCTCCTACCTCTCTACTCTCACCCCCTCTCCCTCTCTGCCGTCCCTTCCTCCTCCCATCCTCTCGACAGGTGGCGCGGCGGGGCAGTAAATGGAGCGGGGAGGGGATGGGAGCGTTGTCTGGCCGTGTGACTCTGTGTTGTAAAGAGATAAAGAGACCCGCCTTTATGCCTGTTCTCTATGGCACCTGGCGGAGGATGGGAAGCGAGGCGACAGGTGGTGTGAGGAGGAGGAGGAGGAGGAGGAAACATGGAAACATGGAAATGCAGCCAACAGAAAGCCTATTGGCTCATTACGAGGTCGCCCGCTTGGGTGATTTAATCTGCTCGACCGCCACTTGGGGCTTGGTGAGCATATGAAAGCACCTCGATATTGAGGAGCAGATGGAAGCCCCTCGTTATTCAGTTTACTCCCGACGCAGCGAAATGACGGTCGATTCTATATTTGAAGGAGTTGATGGTATTCGCATTCACTGCTTCTGAGGGAAGATTGTTCCAGTGGCGGATGACTCGGTTTGAAAAGAAACTCCTTCCAATGTCTGTGTTACATCGACTCGATTGAATGGGTAAACCGTTATTTCTAGTTCTTGAGTTGGTTTGCAGTTCAAAGAATTTGTAGTAATCGACGTTATTGAACTTTTTTAGATACTTGAAGACTTGAATCATATCCCCTCGTAGGCATCTTTTCTCCAATGTAAAGAGATTGAGTCGCTTGAGTCGTTCCTCGTACGGTTGAGCCCTGAAGGTTGGAATCATCTTTGTGGCGCGTCGTTGAATCCTTTCCAGTAGAGCAATGTCCTTTCTGTAATTGGGAGACCAGAACTGCACTGCATACTCGAGGTGCGGTCTTACCATGGAATTATACAAGGATAGCATCATGTCTGGTGTTTTACACTCGAAGTTCCTCGCTATGAACCCGAGCATAATGTTGGCCTTGTTGTATGCTTTTTTACAGTGATTCGCGTGTTTCAGGTCACTGCTGATAGTGACTCCAAGATCCTTTTCCTCCTGCATCGCTTGCAGAGGTCTCCCATTCATGATGTATATATGGTTACTATTTTGGGACCCAATATGCATGACTTTGCATTTGTCAACATTAAAAGACATTTGCCATTTTTCCGACCATTCGATAATGTGGAGGAGGAGGAGGAGGAGGAGGAGGAGGAGGAGGGAATGGTGGGAGAGGGAGTAAGAAATGGGGTGGGATTGGTGTGATGTGAATTTTTGTGTGTGAAAAGGAGATAGACAGGAACAGGTTAATAGAGAGTAAAGGAGAGAAAAAGAAAAAAAAGAGTAGAGAAGAGAAAAGCGAAAACAACAACAAAAAAACTACTTAGAGAGGGAATATAGGAAAAAATGAGGAAGAGTAGAAAAAAAGTAGAAGTAGAGAGAGGGTAAATGAGAGTGAAATGTTGATAAGTGAGAGGGAAATGTTGATAAATGAGACGAAGAAATTAAGAGGAATAAGAACTTACCTGAAACTCACCTTGATTAATTTTCTTCAACCTAAAACCTAAACTTAAATCAAAACAAACCTAACTCTCTCTCTCTCTCTCTCTCTCTCTCTCTCTCTCTCTCTCTCTCTCTCTCTCTCTCTCTCTCTCTCTCTCTCTCTCTCTCTCTCTCTCTCACCTGGACTCTACCTGTACACCTGAAACGCTCATTATTGCGCTTCACCTGAGACACGAGGGGAGGCATGTAAGGGGAGGAGGAGGGGGGAGGGAGGGGTAAGGAGAAGGAGGAGGGGAAGGAGGGGGGGAAGTAACGGAGAGAGAGATAGGGGTGGTGGTTAGGCAGGGAGGAAAGGAGGGGTAGGGGGGGGGGAGGGGGGAAGGGGGGAAGTGGCTAAGTGTCAGGTAGCGTAAGCGTGATTTAAGAGGCCTTAGCAATGCCACTCACCTGCGTGTCTTACTTGTACACAATAACGATTTCATTATTGTAAGTCTGAAGCCACACGAGGAAGGGGGGAAGGGGGACAGAGGAGGGAATGGGAGATAAGGGTTCGAAGGGAGAGGGAAGAGGGAAGTGAGGGAGGGTGAAAAAGGAGTGGAAAGAAGTATTGGGAAGGTGGAAGATGATAGAGGAGAAAGGTAACAGATATGGAACGAAGATGAAGTAAGAAAGTGATGGAAAGAAGTCATGGAAAGCTGGAAGAAAAGACATGAGGTAACGGATATAGAGGAGGGAGAAGATGGAGGGAAGGGGAAATCGATATCGACGGTAATGGAAGCAAGGGAAGAAAAACTAGAATGGCTTTGAAAGGGAACAAGAGATAGGGATTTGAAGAAAGTAAAAGGAAACAGATAGTGAGAGTGAGGAAGGGATAGAATGGAGTGCTTGGGGAGGTAGAGAGAAAAGGGAAAACAAGAAATGCAAAAAAATAAGAGGAAAAAAAACATAACGGTAGGAAAGAGTGAAGAAAGTTTGAAAGAGGCGTCTGGGGTGAAGGTAAACAAAGCAATGAAGGAGAAGGAAAACATTTGCGAGAACACTTAAACAAGGAAAAGAAAATCCACTTAACGCTAAACATCAAAGAAGACATAAAAGCAGGAAAAAATAAAATCAAGAAGCCGAGATAAAGAAATTAGTCATCCTCCATTAAGTCGACAAGGAAAAACTGAAAGAAAAAAAAGAAAAATATAAACTAAAAATAAATATGAACGAAGAAGGAAAAGAAAGATAATGAAGAAGCATAACATTAAGATTAAAAACAAGTATAGTATAAGAAAGAGAGAGAGAGAGAGAGAGAGAGAGAGAGAGAGAGAGAGAGAGAGAGAGAGAGAGACGAGACGAGACTAGTTTAAAGAAGACAAAGAAACAAATAGTAATGGATAGGTAGATAAATTAAAGAAAAAAAAGAAAATACTAAAAAAGAATAATAGGAAGAGGGAGGGTTAAGTGGAATTGGTAAATAGGTAAAAGTGGATAGGGGGAACGGAAAGTGGACTGGTTGATAGTGGAAGTTAAGGGGGGGGGGGGCAGTAACAAGTGGATAGAGACTAGGTAATGGGACTGGGTGGATAGAAGGAGGGTTAGCAGGGAGAACTAGTGGATAGGGGAAGGTTGACATGGCATTGATGGATAGGAGAAAGACTAGTGAGGGATTGGGGATAGGAGGAAGACTCACGAAGGATAGAGATGGATAGGGGGAGATAGAAAATTGATACCGTATTGGTGGACAGGGGAGGGATAGTGAGAGACTGAAGGTGAGGGGACGGATAGGAATGGATAGGAATGGGGGTACCAAGAAAGGAGGAAGGGTCAGAGGAAGAACACACCTTGATATATTAAGTTACCTGTTCTTTTTAATGTAACCAGGTGCGATTAGGTGTATGCAGGATGGTACTGACCCCTTATGTTTGTCTGTATGTCTGTCTGTCGGTCTGTATGTACGTATGTATGTATGTGTGTATGTATGTATGTATGTATGTATGTATGTATGTATGTATGTATCTCTCTCTCTCTCTCTCTCTCTCTCTCTCTCTCTCTCTCTCTCTCTCTCTCTCTCTCTCTCTCTCTCGGGTAACAGTAAGACCCAGGAGAGAGATTAGAAGCCCGTGACCGCATTGAGCAAGGGATCGTATTACCCAAGATTACTACGACGCCTCACCCGCCTTCCTCTTCCCCTTCTTCATCCGTCACTATTGAACCCTCCACCCTTTCCCCTCCCCTTCCCCTTCACCCATCATCACCTCTCTTCTACCCCTTTCCCCTCCTCTTCTCCTTTATACAACCATCATCACATCTCCTCCAACCCCTCCCCTCCCCTTCCCTTCCATACACCCATCATCATCTCTCCTCCCAGCCTTCCTCTTCCCCTTCTTCATCCGTCACTTATTGAACACCCTCCCTCCCCTTTCTCCCCTTCAAGCACCCCATCATCACTTCCCTCCCCTTCCCCGTCTTTAATCCCTTTCCCTTCACCCCTTTCTTTGTCTCCTCTCATTCGTCACCTCCTACGTCGCTTTCTGTGGTATGAGTTAACTATATGATGAAGTACGTATTAATAAAGGCAATTAAACACCCCCTAAAGATATATATTACTACACAAAACAATACATTACAACACAACACGAACACAAATCCTCTCTTCCACATACACAAACACACATACAAAACCCACACGAACAACACATAATCAAAACCCAAACAGTCATAGCAAGACATACCGAGTTTACCTTATAGAAGTAACACATTGCAATCTTTCTTCTTCCTTTCCTCCGTTCATTTTTACTTTTATTTATCTTTTGCTCTATCTCTACCTCTCCACTCACTCCCCCCCACCCACACCCCCCCACACACTTAATGATCTCCATGCTTAAGGGACATCAATACACACACACACACACACACACACACACACACACACACACACACACACACACACACACACACACACACACACACACACACGAAAAAAGAAAAAAAAAACTCCGGCAGGTGGGAGTAAGGAGACAGGTGTGGAGTGGTGATGGCGGTGGTGATGGCGGGGGAGGTGGGGGGTAGGAAGATGGGGGTGAGGGGGGGCACTCACCTGGCTCTTAATCACCTATTCACGGACAGGTACACGCAGCCTCAACCTCCCCATGTTGTCGGTGCCGAGTACAACGTAAATGCGGCTTCCCCGGTAATTAGCTTCACCATAGCGACATGTGGCGAGGGAGGGAGGGAGGGAGGAAGGGAGAGAGGGATGGAGGGAAGGGAGGGAGGGAATTGAGGAGCGCAAGAGTAATGGCGGAGAGGAAAGAATATGCAAGTGGTTGTTATGAGTTTTTGGACAGATTGTGTTGTTGCATTTGGCCAAGCTTCCCGAACTAATGCTGGAGGAGGAAGTGCAGATGGAGGAGGAGGAGGAGGAGGAGGAAGAGGAAGCGTGTTAAGAGGCTCCTATGGTTAGCTTGTGGTGATGTGTCGGTTTGTAAGGCATTTAGTGATGTGTGTGTGTGTGTGTGTGTGTGTGTGTGTACCATTTACCATTACCTCGTTCATCCACTGTGCGAAGGAAACTGAAAAAAAAAACTCGTAAATAAATAAAAAAATAAAAAAACTCACCTCCACCTTGATAAGAGAAAGTAATTCACGTGACAAGAACTGCCGCTAATTGCAGGTAACAGGCTGGAGAGGTGTGTTGCTCCCAGGTGACCTTCAACACTGTTTTTCACGGACAAAAACACAATAAACTTCACCAAATTAGGAATCATCATCTATTTCACCACAAGGGCCCACGAAATATATAAAAAAAACACAATAAACCTTAACCAAATTAGGAATCATCATCTATTTCAACACAAGGGCCCACGAAATATATATATAAAAAAAAAACAATAAACCTTAACCAAATTAGGAATCATCTATTTCAACACAAGGGCCCACGAAATATATATATAAAAAAAAAACACAATAAACCTTAACCAAATTAGGAATCATCATCTATTTCAACACAAGGGACATGAAAATAACACAAACAAACAAAGACCGACCCACTCAGCCTCACCCTCCTAACATTAAGAATAACACAGTGGGACAAATATTACTCCTGATTATATTTTATCATTTGTCTATTTACTTTTTAAAAAGGAAGATCATGGGTATGCCCCGGAAACTGCCGCCATTAAGAAGACTAAAGACGGAACATTGTGGGAAAGTTCGCTCATCCGTGACGGTGTGACGTGAGCGAAGGTTTGTGGAAGGGGAAAAATGTGTGTGATAATGTGACTTTATATCTTTATTATGAGAGAGAGAGAGAGAGAGAGAGAGATATACCTGCCGGGTGTACCTGTTCCTTTTTATGCCAGATCTGAAATTAAATAATCAAGATGGACTCATGAGGAAAAGAAATAAGAGATTAAGATGATTTCATGCTCTGAATCTACCACCATCACCACCACCAACACCATCACCAACACCAACACCACCACCACCACGAACACCAACACCACCACCAACACCAACACCATCACCACCACCAACACCACCACCAACACCAGCACCATCACCACCACCAACACCACCACCACCACCACGAACACCACCACCAACACCACCACCAACACCAGCACCATCACCACCACCACCAACACCACCACCACCACCACCACGAACACCAACACCACCACCAACACCAACACCATCACCATCACCAACACCAACACCACCACCAACACCACCACCAACACCACCACCAACACCACCACCAACACCACCACCAACACCACCAACACCACCACCATCACCAACACCAACACCAACACAAACACCATTAACACCGCACAACAGAACACAAACCTTATCCATATACTAAAAAAAGACTAACACTATACCACACAACACCACAACACAAGACAACACAACAGAACAGAAAAAAATGAATACAAACCCTCTTTTTCACAGACACACGAAGGCAACAACTGCACTAACAACACACACAAAACATAAACACCCATAAAAACACATGCAGCGATTACCTTATAGAGACGAACACATAATGCAACCCTTCCTCTTCTTTCCTTTTATTTATTTTTACTTCTATTCACATTTTGCTCTGTCTCTACTTCTCCTCTCCTTCCCAAAACAACCATAGCAACACATACAGCGATTTCCTCATAGAAGTTACGCATTTCAATCTGTCTTCTTCCTCTTTCATATGCTTTTTACTTCTATTTGCATCTTACTCTATCCCTTTTACCCCCCTCCACCCACCTCACTGCATCCCAACCTCAGCCACTGCAAGAAACCTTTATCCCAGCAACATGAAGGCATTACCCAACACAAAAACAACAACAGTAACAAGGCAATACTCCGGGGGCCTCCTCACATGACTCACGCTTATACCAGACCCCTCACGAAACATTAGCCCTCACTTCACTTCTTGCCGTCCCTCTACCCGGAATTTGCAGCCTTTTACGACCACTATTAAGGCGATACCATCTTAGGGACTGTCTTTTTTTGTGGGTGTGAGAGAGAGAGACAGACCCACAGACAGATACATAGACAGACAGACATGTAAGGAACGACAGTCAGGTATAGACACAGACAAATCATCAAACAGAGATGGACTAATACACAAAAAATAATCTCATGGGCAAAGGAAGTGAATTTAAATAGATGAAATAAAGGAAGAGAAGAGATTGAGAGTTTTAGAGAGTGAGAGATTGAGAAATTAAGAGAATGAGAGACAGAGATTGAGACATTGAGAGACAGAGATTGAGAGATTGAAAGACAGAGATTAAGAGATTGAAAGACAGAGATTGAGAGATTGAGAGACAAATTAAGAGATTTAGAGACAGATTAAGAGCTTGAGAGACAGAGATTGAGAGCTTGAGAGACAGAGATTGAGTGATTGAGAGACAGAGATTGAGAGATTGAGAGAGAGAGAGATTGAGAGATTGAGAGAGAGAGAGAGAGAGAGAGAGAGAGAGAGAGAGAGAGAGAGAGAGAGAGAGAGAGAGAGAGAGCGTTTCTTCGTGGGCCACAAAAAAAGTCGATGTCTGGGAATGGAGCCTCTAATACCCTCCTCTTTGCCTTGTGATTCTGGTATTTTACTTCTCCAACTCGCCTTCTCCTTCCTCATTTCCATTACCCTTTTTTCCTCTACCTCCCTTTTTGCTACCCCCTCCTCTTCCTCCTCTTCCTCCTCCTTCATACCTCCTTTGATCCATTTATGTTTCCCCTGTTATATCTTTCTTCTCTTCCTCCTCTTCGTCCTTGTTTTCATTCACTTCGTTTCTCTCTTCCTCCTTTTTTACAACCCCTCCTCTTCCTCTTCTTCCTCCTTTATACTTTCCTTGATTTACCTTTGCTTCCCCTGTTATATCTTTTTTTTCTTTCTCCTTTTTGTCTTTGTTTTCATTTTCTTCGTTTCTCTTTTCCTCCTTTTTTTTGCGACCCCTCTTCTTCCTCTTCCTCCTCCTTTATACTTCCCTTGATTCACCTTTGCTTTCCCTATCATGTCCTTCTCTTTCTCCTTTTTGTCTTTGTTTTCATTCTCTTCGTTTCTCTTTTCCTCCTTTTCATCGACCTCCTGTTTCGTGACCCCTCCGCTTCCTCTTAATTCACCTCTTTCAAATCCTTATTACTTTATTTCCTCTTGCTTAGGGTCACTTTCCTACTCCTCTTGATCATTTTCTTTCTCCGTTTCTCTTTTCATCTCCTACTTTTTTTTGCGACTCTTCTTTTTCTTCCTCCTTTTCCTCCTCATCTTGCTTATCCGCTTCCTCCTTTTTCTTTTTTCTCTTGCTTATCTTCATTTTCCTCGTTTCTCTTTTCTCCCTTTTCTTCCATCTTCTTTTGTGCCATTTACTCCTCTTTATCCTCCTCCCTGACTTCGCTTTTTTCATCTCTTCACTTTGCTTATTCTCCTCTTCCTCCTCTTGATTGTGTTCCTTCCCGCTTCTTCCTCAGCATCCTCTTTTTCTGCCTTCTCTTCCTCCACTCATGAATTTTACGTTTAATCTCTTTTTTTGTTTCTGCTCCTTCTGCTTAACCTTCTTTTTCCTGCTTCTTCTCGTCTTTCTCTTTCTTCTTGTAATATATATAATTTTCTTTCTTGGTGCTTTCCTTTTTATATTTCTTAATCATACTCGTGTTTGCTTGAGTCTCGCTTCTCAAGGCTAGTTTTTCTTTGTTTTTTTTTTCTCCTTTTTTTGTCCGGTTTTCCCATACCTAACCATCACCTTTTCTCTCCTGACTCTCCTTGTCCCTCCCTTTCCGTGTTCGATCCCCTTTATTGCTCCATTTTTCACGTAATTGCAGCGCTCACTTTGGAGTTGGATTCTTTCTCCTGTTGTGTCTTTATCTGGAACGCGCATACCTTCAATAGCGTTTTTGTATGAGTCTTATTCGTTACATACTTATAAGGTGACGTTTTTTTTGGTGTTACTTATCAATTGTTTTTGGATTAGTACTTGGTCTTCAATTTTGTTTCATATGCTCTTCTTCGTTTCCTTAACTTATCCTTCAGATTCGTAAGGTCAAATTTTCTGTCCTCTGTTTCCTTTTTTTATTAGGGTTTCATTTTGGCGGGTGACTAAGCTCTCCTTCTCTAAGCTGGAACACTTTTTCACGCCTCATTGCTTCATTTTAACGTTTTCAAGTTGCATCATTTTAACTTCAGATTCGTAAGGTCAAATTTTCAGTTCTGTGTTTTCTTTTTTATTAGTGTTTCATTTTAGCGGGTGACTAAGCTCTCCTTCTCTAAGCTGGAACACTTTTTTACGCTTCTCATAGCTTCATTTAAATGTTTTCTAGTCGCTTCATTTAAATGTTTTCAAGTCGCTTCATTTTAACGTTTTCAAGTCGCTTCATTTAAATGTTTTCAAGTCGCTTCATTTTAACGTTTTCAAGTCGCTTCATTTAAATGTTTTCAAGTCGCTCCATTTAAATGTTTTCAAGTCGCTTCATTTTAACGTTTTCAAGTCGCTTCATTTAAATGTTTTCAAGTCGCTTCATTTTAACGTTTTCTAGTCGCTTCATTTAAATGTTTTCAAGTCGCTTCATTTAAATGTTTTCAAGTCGCTTCATTTTAAAGTTTTCTAGTCGCTTCATTTAAATGTTTTCAAGTCGCTTCATTTTAACGTTTTCAAGTCGCTTCATTTAAATGTTTTCAAGTCGCTTCATTTTAACGTTTTCAAGTCGCTTCATTTAAATGTTTTCAAGTCGCTTCATTTTAACGTTTTCAAGTCGCTTCATTTAAATGTTTTCAAGTCGCTTCATTTTAACGTTTTCAAGTCGCTTCATTTAAATGTTTTCAAGTCGCTTCATTTTAACGTTTTCAAGTCGATTCCTCTTAACGTTTTCAAGTCGCTTCATTTCAACGTTTTCAAGTCCTTCAGTGTTTAATCTTTCACCTGTTTCTCTTAGCTTTTGGTCTCTCTCTGATTCCTTTTCGTTTTGTTTCTTCTTCTATCTCACCGCACCGTATTGCATTGTCCTCCAGTAATTCATCTTCACAAGTTTCTTTCAGCTTCTCTTCTTTTAGTGCTTCATTTTCAGTCTCATTTCCTCGTGTTCATCTTCCTGTCCCACCGTGCATGTTTTTCGTCTTGTTTTTCCTTCCATCTCACAAAACTCGTAATACTCTGGTCCTTCGCGTGTTTTATTCTTTCAGTTTCTCTTCTTTTAGTGCTTCATTTTCTGTTTCGTTTCCTCGTGTTCATCTTCCTGTCCCACCGTGCATGTTTTTCCCCTTGTTTCTTCTTTCATCTCACAGAACTTATAATACTCTGGTTCTTCGCGTGTTTTAGTTTTTTAGTCTTTTTCCCCTTGTTTCTTCTTTCATCTCACAGAACTTATAATACTCTGGTTCTTCGCGTGTTTTAGTTTCCTTTCCTTCAGTGCTTCCTATCCTCATGTTCCTGCTAGTTTCCTGTCCCTCCGTGCCTCATTTTTGTCTCGTTTCTTTCTTTTCTTTTCCTTTAGTGTTTCCTTTTCACATGTTTCAGTTCTCTTCTTCCTTCACTGATTCATTTTTTCACTCGTTCCTTCCAACTTTCTTTCTTTCAGTGGTCCATAACCTCGTGTTCCTCCTAGTGTCCTGTCCCTCCGTGTCTCTTTTTCCTCATGTTTCTTCTTCCATCTCTTCGGCCCCGTAATGCTCCGGTCCTTCAGCGTTTTTCCTGCGCCTCCAAATTACAGGAAGCATCAATATCTCTTACCCGGACAAGCTACGGTGGCAATCTTAGCTCAGGTGCGCTCCCTATTAGGCCGCAGGTGGCTGGAGGCTGGCCCGGGTATCTCTGCTTCTTGCTTGCTTTAATCAGGACAATCTTTCTATTAGTTGCAGGTAATTAGCTTTTAAAAGACCACCACCACTCCTTCGTTGCCATGAGGTCAGAGCCAGGTGGTCGATGGAGAGGCGGCGGTGGTGGTGGTGGTGGTGGTGGTGGTGGACTTGGTTTTGTGCCCCGGGGTTAAGGAGGGTTGGTTAATTAGCCCCGTGGTGTATTGGATGTGGTCTTTGTTGTGGTTCATTTTTTGTGGATTTTGATTATTTTTGCTTCATTTTTTTGTCTTTCTGGGATGTGTTTTCTGTTTTCATTTATTCTTGTTTTTTTTTCTCTTATTATTTTGCCTTTTTATTTTTTTTATTTTTTTATTGGATGTGTTCTTTTTTAGGGTTGATTTTAATTCATTTGTTTCTTGTTTTACTTTTCTCTCGGTAGGTGGAATTATTTTGTATTTACGCTTTTTGTTTTACTTTATTATATCCTATTTATCTTTCGCTTGTCACTGGATGTGTTCTCTCTGGGGGTCTGTTTTTGTGTAGTTGTTTCTTGTTGTTTTACTTGTTATTGTTTGGGTGTGTTCTGTGTTGCGGTTGATTTCTATGTATTTTATTAATTTTCCATATTTTTTTTGTATTTTGTAATGGATGTTTTCTGTTTAGACTTTTTCTTATTCACATTTTTTATCTTATTCGTTTGCTGTTTAATTTAATTTTGTATATGTCTAATTGAATGTGTTATCGGTTTTAGTCGTTTTTCGTGTTTTTTTAACGTTTTTTTATTGTTTTATTGAATGTGTTCTCTGTTTGGATTTGCTCTAATATATATTTCATTATTTTTCGTTTTTTTTCTACCGTAACAGAGACAGCTAAAGGCAAAAAAATAAAAAATAAATAAATAAATAAATAAATAAATAAAAAAGAAGTCTGCTATAACATAACTTCTCTTGTTTGATATATTCTTTATATTATTTTATTGTATGTTTTTTTCATTTTGTTTATCAATATTTTTTTTTGTTACATGTGTCATTTCTGATATATATTTGCTTTATCATGTGTTAGATTATTTCTTTGTAGGTATTTATTTTACTTGTTTGGCATCGTCTGGTGTCTCTTTTATGTCTACTTTTAGATGTTTATATTTTAGAAGTGTTTATTTGTTACGATGTTTCGTATATATGTTTTTTATTTCCTGCTCGTGACTTCCTGAGAGAATATATTTTTTTATGTTTTCCCTTTGTTTTTGTTTACGGAGGCATGGCAAATGAGGCTGTCTTTTAGCCTTTTTATCTAAGCACATTTTGCTGTTTAAATTGTTTCCTATTGCTTTGATAATCACCACCTATTTTTTCTTCAGGCCATCTGTGATCTTTTCCTGCATCTGTTCAGTTCTGTCCATCATCATCACCGTCATCATCACTATCCTCTCCTCTCTTCTCTTTCCTTCACAATATTTCCTCTTTTTCTCTTATTTTCCTTTACTTCCTTTCCTCCCCTCCTCCTTTCTTTCACTCCATTTCCACCTCCTCCTCCTTTTCCTTACTTTCTTTCCTCTTCTCTGCTCTCCTTCCTCTTTTCTCCTTCATTCTATTTCCTTCTTTTCTCTTATTTCCTTCACTTCCTTTCCTCCCCTTTCCTTTCTTTCACCCCATTTCCATCTTTTCCTCCTTTTCCTTGCTTTCCTTCCTCTTCTTTGCTCTTCACTCTCCTTCATTCTATTTCCTTCTCCTTTTCTCTGATTTCTTTCACTTCCTTTCCTCCCCTTCTTTCCTTCACCCCACTTCCCCCTCCTCCTCCTTTTCCTTACTTCCCTTCCTCTCTTTGCTTTTCCCTCTCCTTCATTCTGTTTCCTTCTCCTTTTCTCTGATTTCTTTCACTTCCCTTCCTTCCCTTTCCTTTCCTTCACCCCATTTCCTCCTCCTCCTCTTCCTATACTTT
Source organism: Eriocheir sinensis (assembly GCF_024679095.1). Lineage (NCBI taxonomy): Eukaryota > Metazoa > Arthropoda > Malacostraca > Decapoda > Varunidae > Eriocheir > Eriocheir sinensis. Next base: position 9,612,430 of record NC_066563.1, read on the forward strand.
CCTCCACTTCCCTTCCCCTTCTCTCCCCGCTCCTTCATTCCACTCTATTCTCCTTTCATCATCACCATCACCATCATCACCATCACCATCTTGATCATCAGTGCTCAGCTTCGAAAGAGATACACACCTTTTATACCTGACATTCCATCCTCCGTCTACTGCATGCCTTCCTCCTTCGCCCTTCTTCATCTCCACGACGCTGATGATGACGGTAATGGGGGCAGCGCGCGTTATCTTATCTCCCATCGCCAGCAGCATCGTCATTACGGGGTGTTGAGCTTGGCGAAGATGCGCTTTGTGTGTTGTGCTGCGCCGTTTACCATATTGGGGCCTGGACGATGATGGTAGTGGTGGTGCTGGTGGTGGTGGTGGGGGGGGGGGGGAGTAGGAGGTGCCGGTGTTAGGTTTGTGATATGATTTCATTTACATTTTATATATATATATATATATATATATATATATATATATATCTATATATATATATATTTACACTAATGGATATATAGTTCCTAGACAGTCACCTTCAAGAGTACACAGCAATAAATTATGTATGAAAAGATTACAGAGGATGATAAAAAAAAAACTTTCCAGGTAGAGTAATACACCTTCAAGACGGGAGTATCAAGACGCCTCTCCCAACGATTCTAACTCTCTCTTTTGGAATTCGCTCACTATACATACACTTGCGGGATTTCCTTTTTTATATTTCACTCTTGAGCTGCTTCCTTTCCTGTAATTATATACCAAACATAAAACAATACATTTAAACGCATCAATTAAGTGGATATTGAATAAAACTTGAACGGCTTCTTATCCTGTAAAAAAAAAAAATCGTAACAGAATCGGACATAACACACTCAGGTTAGGTCAGTACACTCTCTAATTTAGGTCGAATCAAGGCAAATATGATGATAATAAAAAAAATCATATCATACTCCATCCGAAATTCGTCTCTCTTCTATCCGAAACTGACCTCTTTAACACGAAATTCACCTCTGTCTTTTTGGCCACTTTGATCTTTTATTCTTTACAGGACATGCGACTAGCGGGCTTTTTTTTTTCCTCGAGCTCCTTCCCCTACTTCTATTTCTCCTCCTACTTCTCCTCCTTCTCCTTCTACTCCTCCTATTTTTCCTTCTCCTCCTTATACTTCCAGTTTATTCACTCTATTTCTCTTCAGCCCTTCTTTACACTTTACTCCTTTTTCCCTTCCGTTTCCTTCACGTTTCTAGTCTTTCTCCTCCCCTCAAAAAAAAAAGAAAAAAAAGAAAAAAAGAAAAAACCCACTTCCAAACAAAGGATCCAAAATAATATGGAGTTTCCCTGAAGCTCTCGACCGCACGACCCACGAACGAGACATTATTAGCATTCCGATTACCATTATTTCCCTCGGGTGTCTTATTTCGTCGCTAAACTTGCGTGTCCGAGGGCCCGGCGGCGTCTTCCTGGTGTGGGTTGGTGGCGATGGTTGGTGATGACGGCCGCTGCTGATGACTGGTTGGACGCCTTGCCTTAGCGTTACGTCGGTTATGTAACACTAAACGATGGACGCTGTACGATGAACCCCCTCACTCCGTCTGTGGCTGTCTGTCTGTCTGTGTGTCTGTTTGTCTGGCTGGGTGAGTGAGTGGTGGGTGGTGGGTCGTGGTTGGGCCGTCTGTCTGTGTGTGTGTGTGTGTGTGTGTGTGTGTGTGTGTGTGTGTGTGTGTGTGTGTGTTTCTGGTTGGGTGTTTGTTAGTTAGTTTGTTTGATTGTATGTTTTCTGTTTCTGATTCCGTTTTTGTTTATTTATATATTATTATTTATTCATTTTCTGTTTTCTTTCTTCGTTGTTTTTTCTGCCTTCCTGCCTGTCTATTTGTCTATCCGTCTATCTCTTTATCTCTATCTATCTTTCTATCTCTATCTATCTATCTATGTATATTTGTATGTATCTATCAATCTACCTCTCCACCCTCGTACTCTTTCACCCTTCACACACGCATGCTTCCCCTCTACCTCACCACCACCCCCTCCGAATCCCTCCACAACCCCCCCATGCACCTCCCTCCCAACACAAGGAAAAGTGCTGCAGGGAGGGAGGGAGGGAGGGACGGAGCGGGGACGTGAGGGGTAGAGTGGAGGAGGGAAAAGAATTATCACGTTTTGAAGCACTGGCGGGGAGCGCAATGTGTCACGACTGTTCTCAAGCCCTGTGTCTCAATGGCCGGCGTTTGTCAAGCCTTAATTAGGGAGACTCGGTAACGGAGCCGCGGGGGAGGGAAGACGCGGAGGAAAATGGGGAAAAGGAGGAGGAGGAGGAGGGTTAGGAGGGAATGGAGTGAAAGAAGGAATGGAAGTGGAGGGAATAAATGGAAAGGAGAGGTAAATGGAGTAAAGGAAAGAGGGAAGAGGAAGGAAGTGGAGGAGGAGGAAATGGAGTGAAAGAAAGAAGGGAAGTGGAGGAAATAAGTGGAAAGGAGAATGAAGTGGAGAAGAGGAAGGAAGTGGAGGAGGAAATGGAGTGAAAGAAAGAAGGAAGTGGAGGAAATATGGAAAGGAGAATGAAGTGGAAAGAGGGAAGAGGAAGGAAGTGGAGGAGGAGGAAATGGAGTGAAAGAAAGAAGGGAAGTGGAGGAAATAAGTGGAAAGGAGAATGAAGTGGAGTAAAGGAAAGAGGGAAGAGGAAGGAAGTGGAGGAGGAGGAAATGGAGTGAAAGAAAGGAGGAAAGTGGAGGAAACTAGTGGAAAGGAGAAGGAAGTGGAGTAAAGGAAAGAGGTATGAGGAAGAAAGTGGAGGAATAAAGAGAAACGGAGAAGGGAAAAGAAACGGGGAGTGGAAGAGGGGAGAGGAGCGGAAGGGAAGTGGAGGAAATTAGATAAAAGGAGAAGGAAGTGGAGTGAAGGAAAGAGGGAAGAGGAAGGAAGTGGAGGAAAAAAGAGAAACGGAGAAGGAAAAAGAAACAGAGTGAGTGGAAGAGGGGAGAGGAGAGGAAAGGAAGTGGAGGAAAACAGAGAAAAGGATAAGGAAATGGAGTGAAGGAAAGAGAGAGAAAACGAAGGAAAGGAAGAGGAAAGAGAAGAAGTAAAAGTAAAAATATGAGGGAGACGGAAAATATGAAGGGAAAGTGGATGAAAAGGAAGAGTTAGGGGAAGAGAAGTAAGAGGGGAGTAAGAGGGAACAGAAAAGTTGGAAAGGGAAATGGAAGAAGGAGGAAAACAGAGAAAATGAGGGAGAAATGGAAGGGAAAGGGATAAGAAAGTAGAGAAAGTGTTAGGGGGGAAGAAGAAGAACTAGAAACGGGATGAAGGGAAGGAGTAGAAAATTAGAGAAAGTAAAAGGGGAAGAGAAGAACTATAAACAATAATAAAGAAAGGAGTAAGAAAACAGAGAAAGTAAAAGGGGAGGAGAAAGACTAGAAACGGGAAGGAAAGGAAAGAGAAAAAGGAGTAAAGTGTAAAAAAAGAGCTGAAGAGAAAAAGAGATAATAAAATAGTAGTATAAGGAGGAGAAGGAAGAATAGGAGGAGTAGAAGGAGGAAAAGAAGGAGAGGAAGGAGTTGAAGTAGAAGAAGAATGGGGAAAAGTAGAAGGAGGAATAGGAGGAGTAGAAGAAGGAGAAGAAGGAAAAGTAGGAGGAGAAATAGAAGGAGGGGAAGGAGTTGAAGTAGAAGAAGAATCGGGAAAAGTAGATGGAGGAATAGGAGGAGTAGAAGAAGGAGAAGAAGGAAAAGTAGAAGGAGGAGAAATAGAAGGAGGGGAAGGAGTTGAAGTAGAAGAAGAATCGGGAAAAGTAGGAGGATAGGAGGAGGAGGAGGCAGAGGAGCATGAATAGGAGGAGGAGGAGAAGTAGTAGTAGTAGTAGTAGTAGTAGTAGTAGTAGGAGGAGGAGGAGGAGGAGAAAGGTGACACCAAAAATGAACCACCGCAAAAGTAAGTATTTCGTTTGCATGGTTTTCACTTTTTTTGTCAGGCTCCAGGCGACGTGAGTGACCCGTGGGTGGAGGCGCTCGGGGGGACCATTACCTGTGGGACCTGGCTCTTACCTGATTGTGTGCCTGTCGTGAAAGGGAAAAGTTCTGCAGCAGTTCACCGACGGCCGCCCGGAAGTGTTGTGTTTGGCCCGCTGACTCCGCCTCTGGTGCCGCGGCGCCCAACACGCCGCGGCGGGTCAGGGCTCAGCGCAGCGAAGGACGCGGAATGATAGTAACAACGACCAAGGAACGAAGTATAAAAAGGAAATTGCTCTCTTTAACCTGCTTTCCATTCGTCGTGTATTTTTTTGCATTTTTCTTGTCCATTTCTTGCTAACCTATTTTTTTTTTGTACCAACTTGTTTTCTTTCCTCTCCCTAAATTTAAATCCTCCCTCCTTTTCTCATGTTCTTTATGTTTACCGTTTAATTACATTCCTTATTTCTTTGGATTATTTTTTGTCCACTCTGTTCCACTATCAAAATTTTCTCATGTCCTTGTTTTGTTTCCCATTCCTCTCATCACTGTCTACATTTCTCACTCTCTCTCTCTCTCTCTCTCTCTCTCTCTCTCTCTCTCTCTCTCTCTCTCTCTCTCTCTCTCTCTCTCTCTCTCTCTCTCTCTCTCTCTCTCTCTCTCTCTCTCTCTCTCTCTCTCTCTCTCTCTCTCTCTTCATACCTTTCCTTATATTTCTCTTTTCCATTCATGATCATCCTTTAAAAAAAATCCTTTCTCCTTTTTCTCTTTTCCATTAATTCTTCCCTATACCATTTTCCCTCCCTCTTTAAACGATTGTGGAGAACTTCTTGTACAATTTTATCTATTAGCTTTAATTCACTTTGAAACGGTCTGAAATACGCTCCACTATGCACTGGAAATGCCAAAGACTTTTTCTGCTACTCTTTTTCTTCTAGACAGCCTAAAATTGAAGACAGGCTGTGACTAATCTATATAACATATTGGAAATGGATGAAGCAAATAGCGTTTTAGTGGACATGCTTCATCGCTAACTATTACAAATGTTAATGTGGTATTTAGTAGTGGTTTGTCTGGGGAACACCCAATGAGTTACTCATCTGGTGTCTACCTAATGTGCTGCTGCTAAATATGCTTTCTTCATTATTTTTACCATAAGAACAAACGTTAATGACATTGAATTTGTAACTTGAATCAATTAAGCCAAGGACAGCTGGGTCAAAGACATCCCTTAATGTCTGTGATGCTTTATTTGAATTGAGAGAACGTGACCAAATTTCCCCATAGTAAGTCTGTTTCTCCTTCTCTTTCTATCCTTTTAATGTTTTCCTTCATTCCCGCTGATCATCCCATAATGTCTGCGATGTTTTGTGAGAGTTGGACCGTGACCCACTTTCCAGGAAGGTCTACGCTTTATTTTTCACTTTTTTTACTCCTTTTCTCTCTCTGTCTCTGCAGTCTGGATCACTCGTTTCCTTTAATCCCAGAAGTAGGTTTACCGATAATCCCGCCTGGAGGGGTCTATCTATCCTTGCTGGCCGATCTACTACCCTTTTGCCTCTCCACTTCATTTAAATGCTCAGGGTTATTCTTTATTCTTTTGGTGTTTGATTCACCTACTTGGCTTAATCCCTAGAGTAGGTTAGTCAATGAAGATGAAGGGGGGAAAGTAACATAAACTATTTCTATCTTTAGAGAAATACTTCGATGTAAAAAAATTAGCTCTCGATCATGGAAGTTGTGCATTATTTTCATTCGTTCACATTTCTACCTCAACTAACCAAGGATCTGCAGCCTCCCAATAGTCTGCAAATAAGCAGGTGTATTTTGTTGCTCACCTCTCTTACCTACAAATCAAAAAACACCTCTATAACCGTTACCATCAAAACCATACATCGCCTGATCATCACCACCCTTGCCAACACCTTGTCTTGTGTCTTGTGTTTTGTCTTGTGTCTTGTGTCTTGTCTTGTGTCTTGTGTCTTGTCTTTTGTGCTGGTGTGTGTGGTGTGTGTTGTGTGTTGTGTTGTGTTGTGTTGTGTGGTGTGGTGTGGTGATTGAAAACCTTTTCTTCCTAGGGAGAGGGAAGTGGAGGTGTGTGGTGCTGGTGTTGTGTTGTGTGTTGTGTGGTGTGTTGATGTGTTTGAAAACCTCCTCTTCCTAGGGAGAGGGAAGTGGAGGTGTGCGGCGTTGGTGTTGTGTTGTGTGTGGTGTTGTGTGTTGTGGTGTGGTGATTGAAAACCTTTTCTTCCTAGGGAGAGGGAAGTGGAGGTGTGCGGCGTTGGTGTTGAGTTGTGTGTTGTGTTGCATATTGTGTGATGTGGTGTGGCGTTTGAAAACCTGTTCTTCCTGGGGAGACGGAAGTGGAGGTTTGTGGTGTTGGTGTTGTGTTGTGGCGTGTGTTGTATGGTGTGGTGTGGTGTTTGAAAACCTTTTCTTCCTGGTGGTGTCATGGACGTGCGGCGCCTCAATGGAAACACAGGCACACTAGCAGGAGCAGAATCGTCGCGTGCAAGAACAGGATCCAGCGTGACGAGGCATCGCAGGGACACTGGCCGTCCTGATGCGGAATGGGAAGGTCAACGTAGGGACCCGAGCGTCCTCTGAGACTGGGCGGCCTGGGTGTGTGTTCCTGCAGGTGTACCACCAGCTTGACGCGGCCGTCGTCGGCTTCACGCAACCAGTCTTAAGACTCGTGGCTCACTTTGCCTCCTGGCTTCTTGCGCCGCAGCCGGGAGAGAGCGGCCTTCGCGGCGTCTTTGCGCCGCTTGATGCGTAAGATAGTTCCTTAAACCCCACCACCCATTCCTCTGTCCCCCCCTCCAACCCACGCCTCACCCTTCACCCCGCCCCCTTCCTTCATCGTTGCCATACATAAAGAGATTCCTCAATACTGAAAGTCGGAAAGCATACGATTTCTTTACCACGAGACTGCATTTTATAGTACTGTAAACCCCCCCACCCATCCCTTTGTCCCCCCCTCCTACCCACGCCTTACCCTTCACCCCCCTCTCCCCCCTTCATCGTTGCCATACATAACAAAAAAGAGATTCCTTAATACGGGAGGGTGAGAGTAACTGTTTATCATGGGACTTTCGCCTACTTTGGGGTACTTATATTCCACCCGTCTGACCCCTTCCCCCCCCCCCCCCTCATCATTGCCATACGTAAATTCCACAATACGGGGAGGTGAAGGAGAATGTGTTCGTTCCCATGTGACTTTCCCGCACCTCGCCTGGAACACCACTTTGGAAACTTCACCTCCGTCGTAAAATCTAACAACTTCCTCTCTTTTTCTCTCTTTCTCTTTCATTACTTCCCTTTTATTTCCTTGCATTTTTCGTCCATTTTTTTCCTACCTTTTTTTATTTTCTCAGCTTCTTGTTTTCTTTCCTATTCCTCCTTTTAGCTTCTCCTTAGATTAAAATGTTCTCACTTCCTCTCATTCTCCTCTTTCATAACTTCCCTTTTATTTATTTGCATTTCTCTTACATTCCTTTCAGACCTATTATTATTATTTTCTCAGCTTCTTGTTTTCTTTCCTCTCGTTCCTTTTGTTTGTTTTTCTTAGACTTTTCACTTTCATTCTTCTCTTTCATTACTTTCCTTTTATTTCTTTGCATTTTTCGTCCATTGCATTCCTTTCCGACCTTTTTTTTATTTTCTCAGCTTCTTGTTTTCTTTCCTCTCCTTTCTTTCGTTTTTTTCTTAGATTTCTCACTTTCATTCTTCTCTTGCATAACTTTCTTTATCTCTTTGCATTTCTCGTCTATTCCATTCCAATCTCTTTTCTTTTATATTTTCTCAGCTTCTTGATATCTTTCCTCTCCTTCCCCTCGGTTTCTCAATTCCTCTCCTCTCTCTCTGTCTCTCCACCTCAACGAAAGACTGAAGTAATTTGACAGCTGATGAGGTTTTCCAACACGAGACTTGCAACACCCGGCAAAAGGGGTTAGAGGTGGACAGAGAGAGAGAGAGAGAGAGAGAGAGAGAGAGAGAGAGAGAGAGAGAGAGAGAGAGAGAGAGAGAGAGAGAGAGAGAGAGAGAGAGAGAGAGAGAGAGAGAGAGAGAGAGAGAGAGAGAGAGGAAATATGGGGAATCAGACATAGAAAAAGACAGACAGGCAGTTAGATTTATGCACACACTAATAGACAGATTGACAAAGTAACACGGACAGAGATATACAGACAGGCAGACAAACATAGACAAGCACAGACGAATAAAAACACAGGCAGACAGATAGAAAGACAGACAGACAGACAGACAGACAGACAGACAAACAGACGCAGGTAGACAGAGGTACTGACAAGATAAACAGGCATGGAAAAAAAGGTGATCAGAGGCATTAAAAAAAGATAGAATGAAGGTGTATATTGTGTTAAAAGGAGCCTAGTCAAATAACCCGTCTCAAACATGTATATACCGGATAATAAAATAAATACTAATCCTTCTTATTCATTTGATTAATAAATATGTACTTGGTATCCTTTTCCCATCATTTCCTACAGTGGATCCAATTCGACTCAGGGTACTAAAACCGTAAGGAAAAAAATAACGATACCTTCTTAGGGCTAATGACTGAAAAAAGAAAACTCACCTTCATAACACCTGTGGCTCGCTAATGAGGGTCACCTGCCTACACACGTACCTGTAACTCATTTCGCTCCCGCCGTTACGTGTCCTCATGAGTCACGGATAACCACACCTTTACGTCCTTTTGGTTAGCGGGCGACCTCGTGACACAAGTAGATAGTGAATGACAGGCCGGAATGTGAAGGTGGAGCGAGTGGCCAGGTGAGACAGGGGGAGACAGGTAAGTAGCTCACCATTTTATAGTGACGTAATATATCGGTGGCGTAGTAAGAAGTAATGATTCATGATAGTGTAAAGTGTTGATTTAGTAACCTCTTGACACCTGAGAAATATTGAATGACAGGCCGGAATGTCACGCAGGGGTAGTGTAGCGGAGGGAGAGAGGACGAGGCGAGTATGTATTTTTTTTTACGTGAACGCCTATAGCTCCGGTAGGCTCTCTTGAGGGGCCTGGATGGTAGTCGCCCCCAGCCCGTCATGGCGCAGGCAAGTGTTTATAGTGGCGCCATCTTCTCTTGACCAAAATTTGACCATAATCTAGCGACGGAATGAAATATCGGCGGCGTAGCAATAAGTAGTGATAAGTGAGTGTTAAGTGTTGATTTCGTAACCTCATGACACCTAAGATAGTGAGTGGCCGGAATGTGGCGAAGGGAAGCGAGTGGCCAATTGAGGTGTGTAATTCACCATATTCTAGTGACGTAATGCATATCGGTGACGTCGCAATAAATGATAGGTAATTTTTTTTTTTTTTTTTACAGCAAAGGAGACAGCTCAAGGGCACAAAAAAGTAAACATTAATAAAAAAAAGCCCGCTACTCGCTGCTCCTAAAATGGTGTTAAGTGTTGATTTCGTAACCTCATAACACCTAAGATAGTGAATGCTAGGCCGGAATGTGGAGAAAAGCGAGTGGCCAAGTGAGGTATGTAATTCACCATATTCTAGTGACATAATGCATATCGGTGACGTCGCAATAAATGATAAGTAATGGTGTTAAGCGTTGATTTTGTTATCTCTCTTATAGTGAATGACAGGCCAAAATGTGGAGAAGGTGAAGACAGTGGCCGAGGGAAGCGGGGCGGGAAGGGGCGAGGTATGCATGTAGCTCACCATTTTTTTTTTTTACAGCAGAGGAGACAATAATGAAAGCCCTCTCGCTACTTACTGCTCTTAAAAAATAATCCATAATCCAGCGACCTCTTGAAATATCGTTGGCGTAGCAATAAATCATGGTGTTGAGCCTCGCCCGAGTATGTAGCGCGCCATAATCTCTAGTGACGTAATAATATAGCGATGTAGTAATAAATAATGATGATAAGTAATAGTGTTAAGTCGATGTCGTAACCTCAAGACAAAGGGGACTTAACAATGACATCACGAGGATATATGGGAAGACCTCACGAGATACAACGCAGGAGCAATTATTAGCGGACTTCTCTTTGTTGTATTTATGTATTGGCTCTGAGCTGTCTCCTTTACCGTAAAAAAAAGACATAATATAACAAGAGACAAGATACAACACATAACACAAAACACAAGACAGAACAAGATACACCAATGACATAACTAGAAAGCAGCGACGTACGTATTATTTCAGGGCTTTCACACCCACATACAAACAAGGCTTTCGTAGAGGCTATATAAGTATTTCCATGGGTAGTTTTATGAGCCTAGTGATAGTTTGACAGTACTTTCGTAGAGGTTGTGTTTGTTTCCATGGGTAGTTAAATGAGTCTAGCGATAGTTTAATAAGGCTTTCGTTGAGGTTGTCTTAGTATTTCCATGGGTAGTTTTATGAGCCTAGTGATAGTTTGACAGTACTTTCGTAGAGATTGTGTTTGTTTCCATGGGTAGTTAAATGAGTCTAGCGATAGTTTAATAAGGCTTTCGTTGAGGTTGTCTTAGTATTTCCATGGGTAGTTTTATGAGCCTAGTGATAGTTTGACAGTACTTTCATAGAGATTGTGTTTGTTTCCAAATGTAGTTAAATGAGTCTAACGATAGTTTAATAAGGCTTTTGTTAAGGTTGTCTTAGTATTTCCATGGGTAGTTTTATGAGCCTAGTGATAGTTTAACAATACTTTCGTAGAGGTTGTGTTTGTTTCCATAGGTAGTTTTATGAGTCTGGTGATAGTTTAATAAGGCTTTCGTTGAGGTTGTCTTAGTATTTCCATGGGTAGTTTTATGAGCCTAGTGATAGTTTGACAATACTTTCGCAGAGGTTGTGTTTGTTTCCATGGGTAGTTTTATGAGTCTAGTGATAGTTTAATAAGGCTTTCGTTGAGGTTGTCTTAGTATTTCCATGGGTAGTTTTATGAGCCTAGTAATAGTTTGACAATACTTTCGTAGAGGTTGTGTTTGTTTCCATAGGTAGTTTTATGAGTCTGGTGATAGTTTAATAAGGCTTTCGTTGAGGTTGTCTTAGTATTTCCATGGGTAGTTTTATGAGCCTAGTGATAGTTTGACAATACTTTCGTAGAGGTTGTGTTTGTTTCCATGGGTAGATTTATGAGTCTAGTGATAGTTTAATAAGGCTTTCGTTGAGGTTGTCTTAGTATTTCCATGGGTAGTTTTATGAGCCTAGTGATAGTTTGACAATACCTCTGCACGATGGAAAAAGAACCATTCATGAGAACCCGGCTAATCTCTCCTTTGTGGCCTTTGAAAATACTTGTCGTGAGAGTCGAAAGTGGCTGAGAACACGGCCGCTTAGGAGTCGCCAGTCACAGTGAGGGTCGTGGCGAGGGCGCTGGCAACACGAACAAGCCGTCACAGGCCACCTAAGGACACACAGGAAATCGTAAACTCGTGACGCATGATACAGTTGGACGGTAAAAAGAAATGCTTGTGAAGGAAGTGAATACAAAGCGAGCTCTTAACTTTCACGCCAAACACAGGAAACTCGCGAGGAAATAGATGGACATAAAAGGCAGTATTAGTCGTAAATTCTTGCCCTGTGACATAGTAGAATCTTAAAAGAATATATTAATGACGATAATGGATCCAAACTTAGCTCTTTACTTTCACGCCAAACACAGGAAACTCGCGAGGAAAAAAAGATATATTAAAGTCACTATTAGTCATAAATTCTTGCCCTGTGACATAGTAGAATCTTAAAACAATATATTAATGAAGATAATGGATACAAACTTAGCTCTTTACTTTCACACCAAACACAGGAAACTCGCGAGAAAAAAAAGATATATTGAAGTCACTATTAGTCATAAATTCTTGCCCTGTGACATAGTAGAATCTTAAAACAATATATTAATGAAGATAATGGATACGAACTTAGCTCTTTACTTTCACGCCAAACACAGGAAACTCGCAAGGAAAAAGATGGACATAAAAAACAGTATTAGTCGTAAATTCTTGCCCTGTGACATAGTAGAATCTTAAAACAATACATTAATGAAGATAATGGATCCAAATCTAGCTCTTCACTTTCACGCCAAAAACGGAAACTCGCGAGGAAAAAGACGGACTTAAAAGACAGTATTAGTCGTAAATTCTTGCCCTGTGACTTAGTAGAATCTTAAAACAATATATTAATGAAGATAATGGATACAAACCTAACTCTTCACTTTCACGTCAAACCGGAAACTCACTAGGAAAAAAAAAGACATATAAAAGATAGTATTAGTCGTAAATTCTTGCCCTGTGACATAGTAGAATCTTAAAACAATATATTAATGAAGATAATGAATACAAACGTACCTCTTTACTTTCACGCCAAACAGAGAAAATCACGAAATAAGAAAATAGATATTAAAAAATAGTGTCAGCAGTAAATGCTTGCCCTGTGACCTAGTGAAACTGTAGAACAATATGCTGAGGTACTGAGTCCAAACTTAACTTTTTACTTTCACGCCAGTCACAGAAACTCACGAAATAAGAAGACATACGTTAGAGACGGTATAAAGCGTAAATTCTTGCCCTGTGACGTATTAGACTGACGTAATAGAATCTGAGAACAATACACTGATTATGGTAATGAATGCAAACTTTAGCTTTTTACGTTCACTCCAAACACGGAAGGTCACGTAGTAAGAAGATAGACATTAAAACAGTGTCAATAGTAAAGTCTTGTGATCTAATAAAACCTGAACAATATGCTGATTAAGGGACTGATTGGAAACTGATCTATTTACTTTCACGCCAAGCACAGAACGTCAGGAAGTAAAAAGACAGACATTAGAGACGGCGTTCTTCGTAAAGTCTTGCCATGTGACGTATCAAAATGGCGTAGTATAATTTTAGACCAGTATACTGATTATGGTTATGAATGAAATTTAGCTCTTTACTTTCACGCCAAGCACAAAAAATCAAGCCATAAGAAGATAGATATTAAAGACAGTATCAATAGTAAATACTTGCCCGGTGACACAAAAATCTTATAACAATACTAATGAAACTAATGCATGTAAACTCAACTCTTAATCTTCACGCCAAACACACAGAGTCAAAGAATAAGACAGACATTAGAGACAGAATCAAACGTAAATTCTCGCCCGATGACGTAAAAGAACCTTAGAACAATACAATAATGAAGTTAATGTATATAAACTTAACCCCTTACTTTCACATCAAACACACCGAAAGAAAATGAATAAGAAGACAGACATGAGAGACACAATCAATATTAAATTCTCGCCCAGTGACGCAAAAACTCATAACACAGTCCAAATGAGGATTTTCCATACACTCTCAACTCCTTTCCGTCACGCCAAAACACATAATGCCTAAGAACAAGAAGATAATCAACAGAGACAGTATTAATAGTAAATTCTTGCCCAATGACGCAGAACCTTACAACACAGTACCGAGGAAGATAATGCGTACTAACTCAACTCTTTTCGTCACGCCTAACACGGAAAACCAAAGAACAAGAAGATTTTGACTTGGTTGCAGTTTTAATCGTCAGCTCATGATTTACGATGATTTACGACGGACGTAGACCACAGCACAATGTATACGGAGGAAGATATAACGAACACAGACACGCACACGGCCCTTTACGTTCACCCCAAACATAGGAAGTCACGTGATAAGAAGCTATTCATTAGAGGGACTTCTCCACGTTTGTTTGTAGAGAAATAGAACACGATCACCTTCCGACACTAATAATGAGAGCGAGGAATGTCTTCACGATGGGGAGGGAAAGAAGGTAGGGAAGGGGGAATCGATGCAAGGGGAGGAGGGGGAGAGGGGGGGAGGGGTGCACCGCTATACCTGCTTCGGGTAAAACTAAATCCTGACTCCGGTGAACTCTTTCAATTAAGCTCAATTACACCTGGGGAGGGCAGGAGGTGCGTCAGGTAATGAGAGAGATTAAAGGTGTAGGTGTCGGGGTACTTTGCTGCCAGGTAAGGAGGTGAGAAGTAGACGAGGAGGAGGAGGAGGAGGAGGAGGAGGAGGAGGAGGAGGAGGAGGAGGAGGAGGAGGAGGAGGAGGAGGAGGAGGATTAGGGTCGCCAGGGAAGTTAGAGTACGTGTTATGTATCTTTCGTATGCGACTCCTACATCCGGGTCATGCAGGTACCGCCGACACCGCAGCTGCTCGCCAAGACTGAGGGGGCTAACGGAGGTGGGAGTTCATTGAGTACTTTCCTAATGATGATCAAGAAAGACATTCGCTAAGTCTACAGTGAACTAACGAAGGTGTGAGATCGTAGAGTTTCTTTAATAAATACGATCAAGAAACAGACATTCGCTGACCGTAAGAAACAAACAGACTGGATTCGCATAGTTTCCGCTTAATCATGCTAAAGAAAAAAGCAAACATTTCCCAAGACAAAAAGGAAAAAAAGCGGGGTTTCACTTATAAAGTTTATTTTATAATTTCCCCAAATCTTTCATGAACGAATGGAGTTTGAATCATATATTTTCTTTCTTAATTCTGATATAGAAATAGACATTTGTTAAGACTTTGATGAACAAATGGAGTTCGATTCATATAGTTAATTTCCTGACCATAATCATCACGCAGTCATTCGCAAAGACAAAGGAATGATTGAACAAATGAAGTTCGATTCGTATAATTTTTTTTACTCAGTATAACCAAGAAAAAAGACATTCGCCATTACTGTAAGAAACATCGGATATTCGTTCATGGAGTCTCGCACAATTCCCTCAAGAACCAGTTATTTTTGAACTCTTAAAGAAAAAGGAAAAGGAGAAGAATAAAAGAGATAGAGGTAGTGTTGGAAAAGGAGGAGATGGAGAAGGAGGAAGACGAATATTACAAGAAAGAGAAAAGAGAGAGAGAGCAAAAAGAACACCCATTGAACTGCCCATTGAAGGTTTCCCCCGGCGTGTCCTCCCCCTCTTTCCTCTTCGTCCAGACCCGCCTCTTCACCGCTCGAGTTTCTGTTTCTAAGTCCATTTTCTGTATATAGCGGACAGGGATCAGGAGGAGTATTATAAGTTTGATGCAGCGCGCGGAGGCAGCCTGGAGGGAAGAGGCCGCGAGATGGCTTTTAATATTCATAAATCTGCGGTAATATCAAGGAATTTAGGTGCATGGCCGCCGGCAGGGAGAGATTGGCTGGTTACACACACACACACACATACACACACACACACACACACACACACACACATACACACGAACGCTGGGCAGATAAAAATAGATGAAGATGTAGTGTAAGAAAATAGCATGAACACACACACACACACACACACACACACACACACACACACACACACACACACACACACACACACACACACACACACACACACACACACACTTAAAGGAGATGAAAGTTGGATAAATAAAGCAAAACAATTCAAAACGTCTAAATAAAGAGCATGAAAATGAAAACACACACACACAAAAAAAAAAAGTGTAAAGCGAGAGAATATTACAAACTTCACGCACACTGAACACGCACACAGACAAGACGAGATAAAAAGAAACAATAGGAAAAAAACAACAACTCACAAATATATCTTTAATAAAAGTTTCCACCACTCCTAACAACACCCTGACGAGGACTGATGAGCTCTTAGTCAGCAGAAACTTTGGGGCCAATTTACTAGATGATGGGGAGGGGAAACTCTGCTCTAATTGGCGTATCGCGGCGCGTGATGATGCTAATGATGTGTACTTAAGAGGAGGAGGTTGTCGGGAGTAAATGGCTTAAGTTAAAGAGTTGAACTGGGCAAGGGAGAGAAGGAGAGGGAGGAGGGAGGGGGAAAGAGAGGGAGAAAGAGAGTTAAGGGGGAAGAGAGTGGAGAGGGATGGATGGAGGGGGATGGAGAGGGATGAAGAGGGAGTGAAAGGGAAGGGGTTGCAGAGGGATGGGCAGGGTGGGAAGGGAAAGTGGGGTGGAGTGGGATGAAGAGAGAGAGGAGGAGGGGAATGGCGAGGGACTGAGTGGGAGGGAAGGGGAAGAAGAAGGGAGAGTGATGGAGAGGGAATTGGAGAGGCAAGGGGGGGAGGGCGAGAGGGATGGAGAGGGATATAGGGAGGGAGGGATAAGGGGATAAGGGGAAGAAGAAGGGAGAGTGATGGAGAGGGAATTGGAGAGGCAAGGGGGGGAGGGCGAGAGGGATGGAGAGGGATATAGGGGGGGGAGGGGTAAGGAGGTGAAGCCAGAGGGATGGAGAGGAAGGAGAAGGGAGAGGGGAGAGGGGAGGGGGATTGAGGGGGAGGGACGAGGGAATACAGTTCAATTCATCTGAAATTATTAAAGAACCTCATTACTCCTAAACACCACCACGTAAAAGCTCTCCTATCTAGACAGCTGCGAAGTTTTGCGTTACGAAGAGCGTGCGGAAGGAGGGAGAGGCGGGCAGGGGAGGGACAGCCAGCACAGTCATTTCGTTATTAAGAAAACCACATTAATTTTAAACACCACCCACCATAAAATTGCCTATCTCGACTTTGCACATTCAAGTAAAAACATCTGTAGTGGTTGATTAAAGAAGTATTTGTGGGGAGATGGGGGTCGTGAGGGAAGGGGCTAACGGCATATTACATCCGTTACTAAGAAAAACACATTATACATTAACACTTGACTTTGCACATTCAAGTAAAAACAGCCTTGAGGATTAAATTTAAGAAGTATTTAGGGGGAAGAAGGGAGACGTGAGGGAAGAGACAGACAGCATATTACATCCGTTACTAAGAAAAACCCATTATACATTAACACTATCAAATATATACTTTCTTGACTTTGCAGATTCAATTAAAAACAGCCTTGAAGAAGTATGTTTAGGGAGATGGGGGTCGTGAGGAAAGAAAGAAAAACACATTATACATTAAGACCACCAAATATATACTTTCTTAACTTCCACATTCAAGTAAAAACAGCCTTGAGGATTTAGTTTAAGAAGTGTTTTGGGGAAAGAGGGGAGACGTGAGGGAAGAGACAGACAGCATATTACATCCGTTACTAAGAAAAACACATCATACATTAAGACCACCAAATATATACTTTCTTAACTTCCACATTCAAGTAAAAACAGCCAAGAGGATTTAGTTTAAGAAGTGTTTTGGGGAAAGAGGGGAGACGTGAGGCAAGAGACAGACAGCATACTGCATCCGTTACTTAGAAAACACTTTATACTTAAACACTACCAAATATATACTTTCCAGACATAACACATTAAAAGCATCCGTGAGGGCTTAAATTGTAGAAGTGGGGAGGAAATGGGGGAAATTAAGGGAGGGGCAGGCAGGCAGCATATTGCATCCGTACTAAGGTCACTATCAGACTTAAATTTTCTAGAGATTGCACATTCCTAGAAAAAACAACTAAGTGCTTATTTAAAAAAGTGGGGTGGGGGGATAGGAGGCTTGACGGAGGGGCAGACAGCATATTGCATCCGTTAACAAAAACACATTCATTAAACACTACCAAACAAATTTTCTAGTCTTTGCACACTCAAATATTAGCAGCTGTGAGGATTTGATTTCAGAAGTGTTTGTGAGGAGAGCGGGGACTTTCACAGTTCGCCACGATAGATTAGTAAGCCTCCAAACCAGCACCAAAGACTTCGAAAATTCCCTGTATAGTGTTTGGTGTTGATATTTAAATTAAGAACTTTGAGAAAACCACACGGGGAATCTCTTGTTGTGTATCGGGTGTTGCATCGAAAATCTTTTTTTTTTTTTCTTTTACAACAAAGGAGACAGCTCAAGGGCACAAAAAAAGGAAACAATAATAAAAAAAAGCCCGCTACTCGCTGCTCCTAAAAAAATAATAAAAAAGACGTTGCCGAAAGAGAGGTCAATTTCGGGAGGATAATCAGAGGACCTAATCATTATGGAGTGTAGAAGATTGAACATTTTGGTTAAGTCGAGTACAAAGCCTCTGTGTTGGTCTAAAATTGGCTCTTAGGGAATGGACAGACAGCATATTGCATCCTTTAACAAAAACACATTCTTAAACACTACCAAACATTAATTTTCTAGTCTTTGCACATCCCAAGAGAAGCAGCTGTGAGGGTTGAAATTAAGAAGCAGGGATGGGAGGATGGCGGGGGTAAGAGAGGGGAGGGACAAACAGTATATTGCATCCGTTATTAAGGAAAAAACAAATTATCTTAAACACCAGGCGGCATAAACCACCATTCAGGTCTGTACACATTCCATCTGTCGGGGTTAAAGTTAACAAGTGGGCGGCGGGGAGTGTGTGTGTGTGTGTGTGTGTGTGTGTGTGTGTGTGTGTGTGTGTGCGCAAGAGGAGCTCATTTTATCCATTATTAAAAAAAAAACATTACTCTCAACTCCGCCTAACATTAACTACGCCTTCCCAGTTTTTGCATATTCCAGGAAAATCAACTGTTATGAAAATGCTGAAGTTAAAAAGTGGGCGGAGGTGAGGGGGGGCAGTGAGAGGGGTGATGAGGGGTGAGAGAGGAAGGGGAGGGAGGGATTTGTAAGGGGGGTAGGTGAGAGAGGCAGGGAGTGAGAGGAAGGGGGTGAGAGGTGGAGGGGTTAAGAGGAGGAGGGGAAGAGCATTATTTGTTATTAAAAGTGGATGAGAGTAAAGGTGGGGCTGTGAGAGGGGTGAGGAGGGTGAGAGGGGAAGGGAGTGAGAAGGGATGGGGGTGAGAGGTGGAGGGGGAAGAGCACAATTTATACGTTATTAAAAGTGGGTGGGAGTAAGGGAGGGGCAGTGAAAGGGGGGAGGGGGATGAGAGGGGAAGGGGTAAGAGGGGGAGGGGGCTGAAAAGAGGAGGGGGCTGAGAGGTGGAGGGGGGAAGAGCACAATTTAAACGTTATTAAAAGTGGGTGGGAGTAAGGGAGGGGCAGTGAGAGAGGGGAGGGGGTTGATAGGGGAAGGGGGGATGGAAGGGGGAAGGGGTGAGAAGGAGAGGAAAGGGGGTCAACTCAATTTATACGTTATTAAGGAATCTACTTATTACTCTTAAACACCACCTAATATGACTTCGCCCAATTTTACTCTTTATATGCAGAGTAAAGAAGTGGAGGTTTGAGTCAGTGGAAGAGGGGTGGAGGTGGAAGGGGTTGAAGAAGGGGAAAAAGAGGAACAACACGAATCACTCACTGCTAAGGTAAATAAACTCCATAACTCTTTCTTTCTGGACCTTTTCTATCTAATGAGGTAAAGCACTGAAGGTTTGATGGCATTGTAATTCACGTAAAAAAATAATTCACGTAACAAATCAAATCAACTTAAATCAAATCCAATCAAACGCAGATTCTATTCTTATCTACTAACCTATACATTCTTGAAGGGTACTTACTTTAGAGGTCGAATTTACGAAGAGGGAAAAAACAAAATATTAAAGGACTGGCGTTGTAGTTCTCTTGTATCCCAGCCGTGGAATATACTCGCAACTGTTAACATATACTTTTTAAACACCTTTCTAATGTAGGGCTCAAATTGAAAAAAATAACAGTAAAGGTTTGGCGTTCTATTTCTCTTAATCAACAAACGTACTCCTTGCATCCACTGCCAACCTATACATTCTCAAACGCCGTCTGGTATAAATTCGTCTTTCAAATGCAGAGCTCGGATTTATACGGAGGAAAAGTAGTGAAGGATTGTTGACGTAATGCTCTTATTCACCAAACACAAACTCTATTATCTATTCTCTATCCCTCCTCATCTCTTCCCTCTATTCTCTATCCTCTGTTTATTCTCATCTTTATTTTCATCTCTATTCATTCTATTCTCTCTTCTTTATTTATTCTCATCTCTATTTTCTAACTGTGTAACTCTATTCTCATATGAAAGGCCATCCAGTATAACCTCGCCTTTCTAGTGTAACGCTCAGATTTGTAAGGAGGAAAAGCCATCGAGGTTTGATAGCGTCGTAACATTCCAAACATCGACTTTATGCTGACGCGAGACTGACAGAATGAGGCCAGCTCGTGCGTGTGTCAGGTGAGATGCCGCCCCCAGGTATTAGAGAGGGGGGCGGGGGGGTTAGGGAGATGGGCGG